>NC_091122.1:81911954-82199454 GCF_040183065.1 Periplaneta americana | reverse complement strand
ACAATGTGTTTCTAAAATCTTGGCAATTCTGACAATGAGGAAATCCCTAATAGAAGGAACAATTCAGAAACTGAAGTATCCGTAAGCCGTATAAATGTCTGGTGGGGAAACTTTTAGTATACGAAACGTCACACATTTTAGATGTTAATTTTGTAACATGCTATCCGAGCTATAGAAGTCTTGGAAAACAAGAAGCTAGCGCCACGAGGAAAAAGCGGTGAGTCATGGAGTTAACTGAACGTGCTGCATGTTGAAATGAAAAAGTAGGCGGGGCGAGGTTCACTAGGCTCCTCCCGAAACATGGCCACGCGGTCGGATCTGAGGGGTGGGGAGAAGGAATGAGAAAGAGGGAGTCATGCCAGATTGGCATTAAGCAACGTTAGTTAAAACCACCTTTTATTACTTTGATAATACTGGAGCGTCGAGCACAGAGAGAAGCAGAGTCCACGTGGGGTGAAGTCTGCGACCTCACGTAAGCACACCGGACCCTTAATAAGCTTTCTTTTCGCTCCGCCCCGCTCTTCCTCCACGGCTGTGAGAGGAACTTGCCAGGCTTTCTCTCGGGTTGTAAAAGTGTTGAACGCTAGGGCTGGTCTTGAGGGAGATAAGGGGCGGCAAACGAGAGGGCGAGACGGGGTGAGATGGTACTTACACATGGGGCTAGACCGGGATTATACTTCACACACATACACACGCACACACAAACAAACGAAATAAATAACAAACGTACAACGAACCAACCAACAAAATATAAATTGGTCTTCAGCAAGTCTGGACCCCGACGTGTCTAGAAGTGCAACAAGCTCTCTCGGGCCCTCTCTAATGTAATAAGAGAAATGGTCACTAAATTCCTGAACCAGGAACAAAAAATATAGGCTACATATAGGTCTATGTATATATATATATATATATATATATATATATTTCCTCCTGAAACCCCTCCCCTCACGCCACCACTACCCCCTTCAACGACATCAACAACATTTCTACTTTCTCAGGAAATCAAGCTCTCCCTCTAAAACACCCTCATCTCGTTGACACTAAATTAGGCCTAGGCAGTCATTTTCAGCCAGTCTAGAAAGTAATCTGAAGTATAAGCTACGGTGCAGAAATTATATCTAGGCTACAACAAGGAATCGAACAAAATTAATACTTTTCAAAATAAATATAATTCATTCTTTCTGAATGATAGAATGATAGACTAGAGTTACAACTTTTTGTTGGCTTAGGCCAAATGCCACACAATTGGAAAGTATAGCCTATATAGGTCTATATCCTATATAAATAGGTACATAACTTACATACATAGTCTATTGTACATAATACATAGACCTACGTCCATACGTACATAGACATAGGTCTACATACATAGTACAATAATTAATCTATTAATCTATTAATTTATAACAATAAAAAGTACATCTATTTTCAGAGAAATCTGTAAGTTGCCGAGCTAATTATCCAAACGAGCATTGGACTCTAGTTACGGTATTTTACCTGAAACAAGGTAATTACTTTGTAACAGTAAGTTATAGTAAAGTAACGTAGGTGACTGGAATCAGAAAAATTATAAAGTAGATCTATATTTAAAAAATATAATTAATTTAAACATGATGAAATAATATAATAAAACTTATTAGAGACAGCCTATGCCCTATTCTGCATATGATTTAATGTACCGCGAAATAAAATGTTTGAACTTCACTAATAAGAACAGGAAATGCATGTGATTGATAGAGGACGACATCGGAAATGAAATAACAGACAAACAAGGAATACTGAACAGATGAACGAAATATGTAGAAGAGTTATATGAGACAAGGAATCATCCAGATGACTTAGCTATAGAAGACGAAGAAGCCGTATCAAAATACGAAAAAAGATTTTCTGTTTTAAGCGAAGAAGTTAAACTAGCGCGTAAGGATATGAAGAATGAGAAAGCAACAGGAGTTGATGGAATCCTCATTGAATTAGTGAAATGCTTTGGTGAAGACAAGAAGCAAATTCTCTCATTAGGCAACGACATGTATGAGAAAGGCGACTGGCCTGAAGATTTTACGGAAACAGTGTTGATTCCAATACCGAAGAAAAATAATACCAAGAAATGTAAGGAGTTCAGGACTATCAGTGTAATATCGGACTCGGCGAAGATTCTCTTGCGAATAGGCCTACTGAATCGACGTTTATATTCTAAGATGGAAGAACAGTTGTTGGAAGAAGAGCAGTTTGGCTTCAGTAAGGGAAAAGGTACGAGAGATACAATTGGACTGCTACGGACAATCGGCGAAAGATACCTACAATAGAATAAAGAAGTGTAAATTATGTAAGTTAGTATTTGTGGACCTAGGAAAAGCTTTTGACAGAGTGGATTGGAATAAACTGATGGGGATTCTAAAGAAAATAGGTGTGGATTGGAAAGAGAGAAGATTGTTCAGTAAACTTTATATGAAACAACGATTTAAAGTCAGGATAGGAGAAGAAATGTCAGAAGATAGTGAAATTGGGAGAGGAGTAGACCTACGTCAAGGATGTCCTTCATCACCTATACTGTTCAACATTTACTTGGAGGCTTTAGTAAAGAACTGTTGTTAGAACATAGGAGGAGTGATAGTAGGAGGAAGAAGAATAAAGTGCATAAGATTTGCTGATGATATGGTGTTGTTAGCAGAAGAGGAAATTATACTAAAGTATATATGCTACTGGAGCTAAATGACAGCTATGAGCAGTATGGGATGAAGATAAATGCAAATAAGACAAAGAGTATGGTCATAGGGAGAAAAATACAGAAGGTGAACATGCAAATTCTAAATGAGTCAATACAGGAAGTAGATAGTTTCAGATACTTGGAGTGTACTATAAGCAGTAACATGAGCTGCTGCCAGGAAGTCAAAAGGAGGATAGCAATGACCATGGAAGTTTTAAATGGAAAAAGGAGAATCTTCTGCGAATCTCTGGAAAATGAACTAAGGAAGAGACTAATGAAGTGCTTTGTATAGAGTGTGGCATTGTATGGGGCAGAAACATAGACATTACGACGAAGTGAAGAGAAGAGAATAGAAGCATTTGTAATGTGGATATATGAGAAGAATGAAACATGTGAAGTGGACAGACAGAATAAGAAATGAAGCTATGTTGGAAAGAATGGGTGAAGAAAGAGTGATAATGAAGAGGAAAAGGAATTGGTTGGTCATTGGTTGAGAATAAACTACCTACTGAAGGATACACTGGAAGGAATGGTGAACGGGAGAAGAGTTGGGGGTGGAAGAAGATATCAAATGATAGACGACATTAAGATACTCGTATATGGATCATATGAGGAAACAAAGAGGAAGGAATAAGATACAAAAATTGGAGAATGTTGGGTTTGCAGTGAAAGACCTGCCCTTGGGCAGAACACTAAATGAATGAATGAATGTATGAATGCTGTTTAATCTAGTTTTTTTAGTTTAGAGATTATAGCCTAATTATTATTAAAGTTATTATTAGGCCTACTGATAGGCTAATAATAGCCTACTATTTAATATGCCAGATTTCTGAAGATATAAATAAATAAAAAAATCTTCTTTCTCTGTAAGATATTTCATAACAATAATGTTTTAAACTTATATTTAAACTGTAAAATGCATTAATTAAACTCATAAAAACATGATAAACCCTACTAAATACGAAATAAACCATGAAAATAACTACCATTAGGATGAGAACAATTAGACTACATAAAGTAGCTTAAGTTATATGTAGGCCTATGTAGCTTACGAGTAGACTATTATGTACTGTTTACGCCTATGTTTATATAATTAAACTATAGACCTTTATATTGTAAGTAAGCCTACACAAATTTGTCGAAAGTGAAATAAATGTTCTGTGATAGGCCTAGCCTATAAATAATAACTGAATTTACAAAAATTATAACGAAAATACTGAAGGATTATTTCAAACCAATAGGCCTACCTGAAAATCAGTGAGTACCTACATTCTTCACAGAAACAGCCATAATCAAGACCATACAAGTTCCACTGTTGCGGTATGAGCAATCATTGGTTCAAGAAGAAAGTTGCGAGAAAACATTCTTATGAGGAGAAATAATTATAACGACGGTAATTAGGATGATGACAGTAATAAAATATAAGTTACAGTGACGATAAATATAAATTAATATCCGTAACAATTGAACATCAATATTATCGGATTGTAACAGCATTGGACTTATTTGGAAATTTAATGTAGGCTAACCTAGGTCTCCTGAATAAGCCAAAGATAGGCCTACCTATATCAAAACTTGGACTATTTCAAGGAACACAACAACAGTGATGCTCTTCACTCTGAGATAAATTATTAAAAACCTAGTTCCTAATTTAACGTTGGAAAACATTAGCAGAACTGCAGATTGAGAGAGGAGCCTGTTAGGACAAGCTGAATTTTAACGGCAGTTATTTAGCAAACGTAATCAGGAGGATTCGGGCAAATGGACTCCAGTTTGTAATTAATTAACTAGTCGCTTCATGAATTGTTTAACTCGGTCCGCATAAACAAAACATGTTGTCATCCAGTTTAAAAGAGTATTAAACCGTTTAAACTCAGGTACACGTGTTAATAAAGAACGTTATCTAGGTCCGCAAGTGTGAGAAGTGGGCACATAATGTGTAATAAGCAAGAAGGTAGAACATAAAAAAATGCAATAAAGCAACTAGTATGATGCAGCAATCTGCACGTCCTTAAAATTACATCCTGAAATACCCAGACCTATGCCAGAAAGACGTTTCGAGAACCATGCTGAAAATGTGTTAATTCACCTGAACTAAAATTAACTTATAAAATATAGTTGGTCTAAATAACTTATATATTTATAAACATTATAAACACAAAATTCTACAAGTAACGATGACGTAGGGTACTGGTAGATTAAAATAGCCTATATGTTGTTATTATTATTATTATTATTATTATTATTATTATTATTATTATTATTATTATTATTATTGCTGTTGATCAATCAAAATATTTAATCGATTAACTATTTTAATTTAATCGATTAGGCTAATTGATAGATTAATCGAGTTTTGATCGAGTTAAAAATGTTTTAATATACTGTAGCACACAATTATTGTTAAATTTAACTTGTATTCGGTGATAAGCATAAGTATTAAATTAATGTTGTATATCTGTATATATTGTATCGTTATATTACAAAACAACTTTTTAATTAGGGCCTACTACTAATATATTTATTATGAGCTTATAATTTATTGTGCCAATTTCTCCGGAAATTTTTGAGACAAACAAACAACAAAAAGTATGAAGACTTATTTAGTTAATACTGTTTCATCCATGATTTTAAACATGTGAGTGCATTCACATGTTCCGAATTAAGTGCCCCTCTATGTTTAGTAACAATGTTTCCTGCATCACTAATCACGAAAAAAAAAAATTTCTGTCAAGCACTTCTCCACGATCGTTCAATTTAAATCCAAACGTTTCACCGAGTTTACCTCTCAAATTCTCATATAACATAACGGAGTTTGCACTTTTCACAAACCACAGAAAACTGATTTCTTTTTTATTTTATCAAACTAAACACACAACCTTCATAATATACAAACTCAGTACAGAAACTACAATGCAAATCTACAGCGGTCGAAACAGAAGACTATTGTAATCGAATTACCAGATTTTAAAAAGAGAAGAAGGTAGTTACGCTCTCACTTGCACACAGTGTATTTTTTTAAGTAGGTTATTTTACGACGCTTTATCAACATCTTTGGTTATTTAGCGTCTGAATGAGATGAAGGTGATTGTGCCGGTGAAATGAGTCCGGGGTCCAACACCGAAAGTTACCCAGCATTTGCTCATATTGGGTTGAGGGAAAACCCCGGGAAAAACCTCAACCAGGTAACTTGCCCCGACCGGGAATCGAACCCGGGCCACCTGGTTTCGCAGCCAGACGCGCTGACCGTTACTCCACAGGTGTGGACCACACAGTGTAGACATGCCTATTTTAAAAGTGATGAGGGGGACGAATCCCAAAAAAGTAAGTTATATATTTCATATGCTAGGAAGATGAGCTGACAACAAGGTGGAAGTTTTCTTGGAAAACTATAAAACTTAATCAGGGTTTCGCATTGTGTTTCAACTTTCAATAGAGGTAGACTAGGTCATTGTCCTCATATTTCCATCCCTTTTTGAAGTATTTGTGCAAAGATTTTCCCTACTTTACCTGGTTTACAGTTAGAAAATATCAGTTCTCTTGTGCGTTTAAAGTAAGCAATTTCCGAGAGAGAAATATTGTCGGAATTTTTAGTATGAGTTTGTATTACCAAAATAATAATTAATGTCAACTACAACCGATTAATTTTAATCGACTCGGTTATTCGATTAAATATGTTTGATCGATTAATCTTACAACAGAAATTGATCGATTAATCGATTAGATTAATAGATTAAATTTCAAAACACTAATTATTATTATCATTAGGCCTATTATTATTATTATTATTATTATTATTATTATTACTACTACTACTACTACTACTACTACTACTACTACTACTACTACTACTAAATACTCTAGGTTTAACTTATTATTAACTTACATAGACACTGAGACTTGCTGTAATATGAATTTTGATAATTTAGTGCTATGAACTTTCTATATCTTTGTGATAGATTACTTAATAGTCTATTTGTCAGTAAAACTCATTACTTCATCACCGTCATCGTCATCATCATCGTCCTTTTCACCAACGGTATAAACGTCGTCTCGCAGCTGCCATTCACTGTTGTTCTTGTAATAATCGTCATCATTGTCACAATCGTTAGCATCGTTTTCGTCACAATGTCTTTCATTGTCATCAATGTTACTGTCGTCATTATCAATATATAGTCTGTTTCGTTATCGTCATTATTTTCATCATAATGATAATAATATTTTTTCGTTAGGCTTATAGTTCATCATTGCCAACATCGTCATCATGTCACGATTTTTATCATCATTATCGACAATGTCCTCCATCATCATCTCTGTTGCCATCATCGCCATCGCCGTTAAGAGGTTAGGTACAGCTTACAGCAGTAAAATTTTGGAAATATTCAACATTTTTTTCCTCCATTACTATATCTTGTACAATAATGAAAATTAGTAGGCTATGTATAAAACACTGTCCTTCTACTATAACTTATGAAAAAAAATATTTTTACGATTTTATACATATATATTTTTTTTCAAAATTCAGTTCACTGTGCAGTGATGAAGCTTTTCCCACATAACTCAAAAACTATCCAACATTCTCTGATGAAATTCCTTGTGTGTATTAATGCATGTCATATCCAGTATGATGCAAGATACTTCTCTATCCTTGATAGATTGATAAAAAAAATAAATTAATTTTAAAAAATGGTCAAATATTAGTATTTTCTCCTAACACAAAATTAAAAAGATATTACTTATTAAGTAATGTAGTTGAAAGAGCATGATATTGTGAACATGAGTTTCGGCAATAAAATAAAAGAGAGAGAACATGAAAAAGTGAACAAGTTTATGAGTTATGAGGGAACGCTTCATCACTGCACAGTGAACTGCACATTTTGAATTTAAAAAAAATATACGAGTATATATAAATATATTTTCATATAGCAGAAGGACAGTGTTTTACACATACCAATTTTCATTATTGTACAATATACGTAGGCTAATGGAGAAAAAAAATCTTGAATATTTTAAAAAATTTTACTGCTGTAAGCTGTAGGCCTACCTAACCTCTTAATGTCTTGGTCATCGTCAACGTCACTGTCATCGTCAATGTCCTGATTATCATTGTCAATATCACTATCATATTGATAACTACCGCCGTTCTTATCATCGTTAGCGTTTCTGTCATCATGATCACTACCGTCGTCATCGTTGTCATGAATTGCGTTGCTGTTATTATTGTCATTGTCGTCATTATCCTGATCGCTACTCCATTGTATGATATTAATTACGGGTGGAGGGTAGGAAAAGTCCAGTGGTATGAGCCCATTTTACTATTTCTAAATTTTGACTTTGGACAGAAATGACCGACAGATTTTGCCTGGAGTCTTATATCATGCACAGGATTCTTTACTTTCCTTAGACCTATATCTACAACAGGGCCATCATATTAGCTTCCCTTCAGAAAGAAGTCATGCTACAGATAAAACAACCGGAAAAATCCAACCAGGAAATCAGTCCAAGAGACAATCGAACTCACGCCCGAACGTAACTCCGGATCGGCAGGCAAGCGTCTCAGCCGACTGAGCTACGCCGGTGGCTTATAATTTCATAATAGGTTTATAATTTACAAAATATGATTTAAATGAAGAGAGTCACATATGCCTATTGATAAACTTATATAGTACGTTAAACTTTATATGCAGGCCAAGCTTATATAGGCCTATAGTATTCATATTATAATCGTTGTTTCTCTTATTAAAATGAAATTAATGTGAATTTTTTTCACAAATAAAATGTTGCACTGTTTATCTACATACACATTAGGAAGTTTATATGCATGTCATGTTGAAGTCACTGCCTTCAGTTTCTTTAATTATAATTAAAAGGGATGAATTTTCCATCAGGAAAGTTATGTAACATAACATGGTAACTTTTCTACAAAGTCTATTTTGCTTCGTTATTTCTTTTAAATTAAAATTAATTACACTAACCATACATTAATAACTTCTCAGTTTCCATTACCTTCGTTTTTAAAACTAAATTTTATTTGACTCCTAATCTCGCCTCTGGTTAAATTAAATAACTAAGCTTTCTAAACATTTCTGTATCTTTCAAAATTAAGGCTGCAGACAACGTGTCAAACATCTCTGCAGAACACACCTGCCTCAGAATGTGCCGCCTTTCTTGGTTAGATCAGTTTCTTACGAACCCTTTTGTTTTGTTAACTTGAGAAAGATGGTCTGACATAGGAGATGTACGTACAACGAAACTGGCGTCTAGCTATAAATTATCTTCCAATGAACAACAACGATAAGAATAGGCCTATGTGAAACGTATAAATTTTAGATTTCAAATTTAATGAATGTAGTCTATATTGTTTAAACCACATCGATTTTACAACGAGAAATAAATTTCAAGTTTATAAATTAAACATGTGCTGCCGGTATCGATTTTTAAATAGGCTACATCTCGATCTTTGTTGGCCTAGTTAATGTTTTTTAATAATGGGATAAAAGTATATGAATAGGCTAGACTTAGTGAACATGCTTTATCAAACAGCAAGATATGTATTATATTTTACTTAAAATGTCATTATCAGCAGTAGTCCATGAAGAGAATAAATTATAAATTGCATTATGAAGCTGAAAATTTGATGACAACGACGAAGATAACAGATTTTATAAAGACGACGATAACAATGGAAGAGCACAAAGAAAATGTGTTTTACCCAATATTGAAAAATTGAGTTATGGATACTGTGTGGAGTAGGATTCCATATTATAGTTTAGTGCTATGAACCAACGAGTGTGATAGTGTGAACAGTCCAAGTGCTATGACAGACTTTAGATATGGAATTCAGAGAAGTACTTGCTAAAGTCAAAATTTAAATTCTCTCCTGAACAGTCTGCTAAAGTGGACAGAGCACATTCTTTTCTGTGCTCTGCAATAAAATTGTGATGATGGCGGTAACAATATTACCATAATGACTAGGGGGCGGATGCTGATGACCTAAAAATCTACTTAAAATGATCATTAAAATGCCCTTAAACTAACGGAAAAATGACATAAAGTGAAAAGAAAATTACATTTAAATATTATTCACCGTTTTCGCACAACTTCTTAAAAATTAGTCACCTTGTTTCGATGACTGCCCTGCAAATCTCGGGGAGAGGAGGCAACTTCCTGGAATTTAGCTAAGATAAAGAAAAAGGAAATGCAACAAAATGAAGGTTTTAAGGGAAAACTAGAGATTTTAATGAGGGTTTACAATGTGTTTCAATCAGGGGTGGTCCATGTCAGTGCCTTCATTCTCCATCTTCTCCTCCTTCCGCGCTTCACTTTTGTTATCTTCCAGATGAGAGAATGCGAATGACAAAACAAATTGTGGGCGCAGCGTGCATTCTTGCAATCTTTGTTTTAAAAATACTGTCTACTTCATTTCAAATGATCTAAAAGTTCTTCAAAGTAGGTATTAAAAATGACCAAAAAATGCCGAAAGAAAATATAGTTAAAAAGTGTCGAAAATTGCAAAAAATTCAATATAAGAAATTACTTTTATACGTTGATATTAACATAGAAAGGATTTATATATTAATAGGCATCGTCCTAATGTGAAAAATAAGAAGATGACTTTTCATCAATATCCGCCCCCTAATAATGACCATAACTGTAGCCATGGTAAAGACAACAATAACAATGTCGATGATGACAACATCGACGATAAGGGGAAAATGTTGTCTTCGGCGGTCTAATGTTCACTATGCTTGTCACTGAATGAAACACACTGCAAAACAATGGACTTTTTAGGATAACTGAAGTCAATAAAGTCCTAAATAAAGTCAATTTCAAAATAAGAAGAGCTGAATAGTATAATTTGATTGTAGGCTACTTATTGTTTATATTATTTAGCAAATAAAATATTTAGACTAGGCCTACTTCTAATTGACATTTAATTATGAACGGTGAGAAAGTGAAAATAATTACTTTACTTTATTTGTAACATAATTTAATATCCAATCAATGCAATTTTTGTTTATCCGATACCATCTTTTGTACACGTATAGAATTGTAAAATCAGATAAGCGTAGGCCTATATGTGGCAATTTTAATTCAGTACAGGTCTATAGACCTATGCAATCTTTATTAAGCAATCAATAGTATAATTTTCTTTATTTAAACATTTTTTTGGTAATCCAACCATATGTTCGGAAAGTAATAAAATGAGAAGTTACATACATAAAGTAGGCTTAAGTAAAATTTACAAATAAAATTGTCATTATTTTATATTTAATTGCTCTTCCATAAACTAAGTATTTAATCTATTTAATTAAGACAGTATCTATGTATGTATGTATGTATGTATGTATGTATGTATGTATGTATGTATGTATGTATGTATGTATGTATGTATGTATGTATGTATGTATGTATGTATGTATGTATGTATGTATGTATGTATGTATGTATGTATGTATGTATGTATGTATGTATGTATGTATGTATGTATGTATGTATGTAGCTCTACGTATGCACAATTGTATTCAAAAAGAATGGGCCGATTCTTGGTAGTTTATATGCAAAGCTTTTAAGTCAGTTTCACACGAGTAAACTCACCGTGTTCGAAGACAATGCTATGATGTTTGTTCCGATTGATTCTATGACAGTGATCCGTCTACAATGCAGCCAGGTCAACGACGTGCTGTAGCGTAGGAGCAAGGTTTCTGATTTCGGGATCAGAGGTTGTAAGTTTGCTTCCCGGCTGGGTTGATTTTTTATTGTATTATTTCATATTTCCAATGAGAAGTGTTAGTGGAATTTGTTAATAAACTTGGTTATGTAAGTATTGCAAACATATTACAGCCCATCATTTGTGAGCTATTATTAGACATGACCTGTATAGAAAATTAATAGTTTATTTGCTTTCTCGAAAATCAGAAGCACATCAAATAGCCTATAGGCTTAAATAAACGAAATTTATAGTCAGTTTCATGAGTTCACGATAGGACCTTTATAACAATAGTAATAATAATAATAATAATAATAATAATAATAATAATAAATTTCCAGACCTTATACTTCGCAGAAATTAATAATGTATGCGGTATTATTTATAAGTAGCCTATAGCCGTGCTACACGGGAAGAATTACAATTAAATATCTCAATAAACAGAAGACTACAATAATAAATGGAGAGAACACGTAGAATGAATAGAACTACCTAGAATACCATATAAACTGCTTCATTACGAACCAGTTGAAAGGAGAAACATAAGTCGCCCAAGAAAACGCTCATTAGACAAAATATTAAACCACTATGAAACCGGAACAATCTTGACTTAATCCGTGTCGTAAAATATGATGATGTTGATGAAGATATTATTTCTACTAATATGTTGACAAATGTCCGAGACCAAGCCACATAATCGCTGCCCTGAGTGAAGATTGTCTCATTGTAATAGAATTCTCTTCTCCTGTCATATCTAGAGGGGCAGAGAAGGCCTGACGGCCTTATCTCTACCAGGTTAAACAAATAAATACTAATACTAATACTAACACATTTGTAAGACGTGAGTGGTCCTACATTATGAGAGTTATGAAATTTTCGTAGGTGTCACGGGTGTTTTTTGGACGAAATACAATACAATTTATTTCTGCAGTTAATATTCAAAACACACATCAAAGCAAAATAATTTTAATATGTAGCGAAATAAAAAGACGAACTATTCTTTTCTAGATGCCACGTTAAATTTTACGGTTTAATTCGATATGTAGGCCCTAAATCATTTTTGTAATATTATGACTGGTCCAAAAAGGGGCTTCAAGAACCTAAACGGCTACAAGTATTGGACATATGACTGTCGAATAATATAAATCATCAATATAATATGTTAAATATTATTATAACATATAGGCCCTAGGCCTAGCTATACTTTTTATTATTCCTAATATGTTTTATTATTTATGAAAATTGGCTTTCAAACGTTGTCAACTCTGCCTGTGAAGAATATGCGAGTAGGCAAACAAAACATACAGGAAGCTAAACTCCAATATGAACTGAAGAATGGTAAACAGTAGCCTATCACTTCAGTATTGCTATTATTAAAACAAATAGAACTAAATTATATGTTTACAATGGTACCATGTTTTAATGTTGTAGTTAAACATATTTTTAAAAGCTATAAATCAGATATAAATGCAGACGTTTTTATTAACAAACAATAGTGTTGCTCGGGGGACGGGTTCTGCTATTTACTAAAAGTTCAATCGACTTGGAAATTGTGTAAATGGTGTAGGCTATATAAAAACGCATTATGGTAAATTTGTAATGCAAAAAATTAAGACTAACAGAGATTCGAACCTAGTACAACCAACGCTATTTAGACTAATTTATACCCCGGCTTCAGCCACCTAAGCTACAATGACTCATACTTCAATCCGGCATATTACCTACTTTTCTCATTCATCTTCGTTTGATAAATGTTGTACCCGATTTCGATAGACTTAGTATTTATCAATTTTATTGCTACTTCACACTTCAGAGGCTCTGATGCAGCAAGAATCCGCCCTTCGTTTTATTTTTTAACATATTTTAGAACAAAATACAGCACATTTACATGGTTTAATTGTGTCATCTTGTGAACTGGAGCTTCAAGGAGACGGGCATGCGTACTGTTCTGTTTCTGGAACTTAGACAATTGCCGATGGCTCATTGTTTTTTAAACTTATTGTATGTAGGGTCGTTTTTGGAGACCTTTTAAGAAATGTAGCCATTGCGAGCACTATTACTATTGAAAAAAGTCGACCTACATGAAATCTGTGTTGACTCTGTTTTTAATCTCCGTGAAAGTGAATCTCGTGGCTTCAAACTTGTTTTTTTACATTCACATAAAGCAATAAACACATTAAATATGAGTTTTACTTTTCTTCTCGATCATGAAATATAATATAAGCCATATTTTGATTTAGTTTATTGTACTTTGACTGGATATGTGTGATATTAGAGATGCAAAAATTATTGTACATACTCTACATTTTCTAGGTTACTAAAGGCACCAAAGTGATTATCCTCAAATAATTATTTTTGTTTCGGATGTGCGGTCATCTTTTGAATGAAGGTGTCTCTAGGTGAGATTTCTACACTGTGTTTTGGAGAGATCTCGACATGACATATGTCGAGTTCTCCCTGATTTCGCTTGTAGTCCTTCTGAGGTACTGTTTCTATCAACATTTTTGCATTTTTGGTCTTAGGAGAGTTTGCAATCATTCATAGACTTTTAGTGTCACTTTGTCCGTCTACCTGTTTTTCTCTTTATGTGTCTGCTGTATGTATGAAACTACTCATCTTCCATTCAACCACTCTTAATTAAACTTTAATATTTTAATTTTCATTGATATCGAACGAATAGGAAAAGGCACAACTCTCGATACAAACATGGAAAATCAATTAATTCCGCATTTCCATTTTCTTGATTCTAAAGCCTAATATGAATTAACAATTAATGACGTAAGAGAATTGACATTCTGATATACTACAGGATATGTTTGAGTACGATAGGGGAAGTCGGGGGAATATGGGCACCTTAGTACTATTTCGGGTTCAATATCTCTCGGTTTTTTCTAATAATTACTTTTACAGCTGGGATATGTTTCCTAACAATTTACCTATATTATATAAGAATCCTGACTGCTTACTCCTAAACGTATGCAAGTAAAACTCGAAAATGCAAGTTAATGTGTTTTGCCCATATTCCCCCGAGTGTAGGGGTAAAATGGGCATTAATGATGTGACTCATAATCAACTGAAAGAAGTGAAAAAATACTTAAAATACTTGAAAATATAACTGTATTAACTATATTATATATTGTATATGCAATTTGTGACGGTTATTGCGTAACGCCATTGGCAGATGATGTGACTCTTTGGCGATGAATGACGTTTGGAGATTCTAAGACATTTGAATCAGTGGAAGGAATTGTATGAATAGTAGGTTTGTCACCTGATGCTGCAGTGCCAATGTAAGCATAATCAGGAATCATGTGCAGTGGAAAAGATCCTGAAGCTCGGAAGGCATTTACAGCCAGATATACATTGACACATCTATTCCATGCTTCTTTGACAATGGAAGCAAACTCGATCCTTCGTAAAAGGTATCCTATGTTGCATGAAGAAAGCTGTAGCACCACTGTTGTAAGCTTTCTTCAGAGGACCAAACAGACCCTTCTCTGCTGATTGAAGCCAGGCTGTGGTGTGTGGAGGAAGACAAAATATGCATAATCCGTTTCCTACTGCAAAGTTAAGAGTGTCAGGATTACAACTATGTGAATCACGTCCATTTACTATCAAAATTGCAGGTGCATGCTTACTGACGTTGAAATAAACAACGAAGTTCTTGATTGTTGAGAAAAATATACGAGGTGTGATCATTAAATTCCGAGATTGTGTCTGCTGTGGACGAAGAGGTCATGTGATTGACACGCGTGAGCAGCAGTGACACTAGATGACCTTGAAAAGACGCGACACAAAGTTTCGAAGCGCTATCTTCATTGAGACCTGTGTTACACAAGGTTTTGTTAGCACGTGCATCCGCGCATTTGCAAAATCACGATGCATTCGAAACTGGAGCGGAGAGCCAACGTCAAATTCTTTGGGAAATCGGCAACCGTAACCCATGGAATATTGAACCAAGCCTATGGGAATGAAGCAGTGAGTCAGGCGAGTTGTTTTGAGTGGAATTCGCGTTTCAGAAATGGCAGAACATCGCGGAAGGGCGACGAGAGGTCAGGTCGACCACACACGTCCAACACTGCCGAAAATGTCGAAAAAATTCGAAAAATTGTGCATAATGATCCTCACGTCCATTTTGAACATGAACAACCACAACTCTGGACAAAGAACAAATGGATGCTCCATGACGACACTGCGCCAGCTCACAGAGCTCTCGCAACACTCCAGTTTTGCACCCATAATAAGATAGTCGTCGTTCCTCACACTCTTATTCACCAGATTTGGCCACCTGCGACTTTTTTTTGTTTCCGAAGATGAAATTCAAGCTAAATGGTCACCATTTTGGCACCGTGAAGGAGATCCAACGCCGATCACAGAAGGTGCTTGGCAGGCTTCAAGAACGCGACTTCCAGGAGGCATTCCAAAAATGGCAGACACGTTGGGATCAGTGTATAGCTGCCCAAGTGGACTACCTTGAAGGGGATGACAGCCAAATTTAAATGAGGTAATTTTATTTCCACTTATGGGACAGGTCTCGGAATTTAATGATCACACCTCGTATCTCCGTTAATGTAGGTAGACTGATTGTTGAAGTACATCTTACTGACAGCAGGCAGCTGTTCTTTCAGTCATTATTGTCCTCATTCCTTTTATAATGATACTTGGAGAAAAGTAGTTCCCTGCTGCATTGAAGCAGGCCACAAGGGTAATAGTTTCTCCCTTTTCTTTAGGGTAAATGCAATGAACCACTTTGTGTTCTTTGGGCGCAATGACATCTTTCGCTCTTGTAATCATCTGTAGGCCATTTTCATCAAGATTGAAGAGTCATTTTTACGAAGTGTAATGCTTGCCCATATTCCCCCGAACATTAGCGCCCATATTACCCCGACACGTAGGGTTTACTTTCAACAGTTGGCACTACCGTAAACTATTCACAAAACAACGTCTGACGCAGTAGAACGGCAGTTAAAGATATGTATTCTGTATGTATACTATTGGATTTAAACTATTTTCTAAAGTTCATATGTAATCTTTTGCATATAACATATCTAAAATAAGTATTGTCAAATTTTTTTATATTTGGAAGTCAATACTCACGTTTCAGATGGCTGTTTTAACAACAATACGAGACAATACCGCACAGCGTGCTTCCCACAGTAACCATTACTATACTCTCACTTTATACTAACCGTTAGTAGCGAAGAAACATAATTAGTTGCAAGAGTTTCGACATGAAAACGTAATATTGCCCATATTCCCCACGTGCCCATATTCCCCCGAATTCCCCTATGGTTCTAGCTGAAAATTGATGTAAAATTCGCGTTCAAGGAGACATTACCAATCCCCCAAAAATACCACAGACACCATCTGCTCAAAGACATTTAGGCTTGCCTAATTCCTCCCCTACTGATGCTTCCTTTGAAAAACTGTCGCCTCAGTTCCACTGCTAACACTGGTGGCAAAAGATTAATAAAACTTCAAGACTCAGACTAACAACGTCTGGAAACTATAGGAAACAGTCTCCTTCAGACTAAACAACAAAAAGAAATTAGGGTTTCCCACAGAAGGAAGCAGTATAATTTTAATGCTCGGCGTGTAGTGTGTAGTTCATCAAACAATCTGGACAATCTAAAAAAAAAAAAAAAAACCTATTCTGACGCGTGTATAGTGGGTATTACGACAATGACAATGCTAAATAAATTTGTATTCAGCGTGTTTGAGACTACCAAAAATGGTTCCACATGGCATGTGTGGAAAACGCTACATGTGACTAACGCGAGTAGGAATATTATAAAATATTCAGAAATAACTCAGGAGGAAAATTTGTGTTGTAAATGTTGGGTTGTGAAGTGTTTCCTATGTTTGTCATACTATGTCGAAATCTCCTCCATTGTGGGAAAAGTCGACACTTCGGCACCAGTTTGTATTTTTTTTAAATACAGTGATACAAAATGATCACATTGACACCAGATGTTAAATGTACGGAAAACATCTCCATACACATTAGCAGAAAAATTAGACTAAAATTTGCATAAACTGGTATCAAAATTAACATTTTTCCTTAGCGTGCCGAGATGTTCCTAAACGACCCTATATAGCCTATGTATGCATATGTTGTAGATTTAAAAGTCTCTGATTTAGCTCCAATTTCAGGGTGTGTTGAAAAAATTTTATCTGAAATGTTTTTTTTTCAGATAGAGATTGCTGGAGCTCTGATAAATAATTAGTTAGCGTATACAGTATATCTGAGTGTGCTTGCATTTCATTTGGAAATTGTGCTGTTGGTATCACAAAATGCTTGAAATGTTAATTTCAAAATTATACATATAATTGTATTCAATTAATAATAATAATAATAAGAAGAAGAAGAATAATAATAATATAATACCGGTAATAATAATAATAATAATAATAATAATAACAACAACATTAAAAGTAATAAAATCGCAAAAAAAAAACAAAGTGAACCTTAAGTGACAAGTGTAGCCTAAATTAAATTCGACAATAGGGCCTAATTGAAAGATTATCGTAATCAGAAAAAATCGTAGAGAAAAGAATACCCGAGCGAAGGTAGTTATTTGGCTCAAACTTATCCGTAATCATTTCCTACATTTCTTGTTCTTACATCATATTATTGTACTGTACATCTCACTCACGGTGTCCGTTTATTTATTTATTTTTTGTAATTGATACTGGGTAGGTTTTTCTAGTAGATTCAATGTATTTCTTAATTTTTTTACTCTTTCTGTAAGGGAAGTTTTAGTATCTCAGTAGGCCTTATACGGAGTAGTATATAATTAAGAGAATATTGTGATGTAAAAATTTCGTTTTGAGATTTAACGTGAATACTCGTTTTCAGTATTCGTGACACCACAAAGTGTTAACTTCATGCAGACTGTTTGTCTTCCTATGGCTAATGAGGTAAGCGTATTTGTTACTTTTTTGGAAACTACTTCTTATTACAAAATTAAATTTTAATTCTCATAGTATTTTCAGTATCCATTTGTTTCATTTTTGTTTACATTTCATAGTTCCTACTTAGGCCTATATAATTCCACTTAAAAATTGGATTGTGCATAATACTTACTTACTTACTGGCTTTTAAGGAACCCGGAGGTTCATTGCCGCCCTCACATAAGCCCGCCATTGGTCCCTATCCTGAGCAAGATTAATCCAGTCTCTACCATCATATCCCACCTCCCTCAAATCCATTTTAATATTATCTTCCCACCTACGTCTCGGCCTCCCCAAAGGTCTTTTTCCCTCCGGCCTCCCAACTAACACTCTATATGCATTTATGGAACCGCCCATACGTGCATAATATGAAACATTAAAAAAATTGAAAGACTGTTAAAATGTTTATTCAATGACCGAAACATTAAGAATTGTTCGAGTAGCCTATTATTCTGAGGAGCTAATGTAATGAGGAATAAGGTATAAACTAGCAACCGATTTTATAAATTAGTACTTTTGAGATCTATGATACTTGTGTTTCTTTTTTCATTTACCTGGGAAATAATACATTTATTTGGGAATACATCAATTTATTTAACTGAATTAAATAATATGTTACTATAGTGATTGTTTACAGTATATTTCTTCTAAGGGAAAATTGAGAAATAAAGTTAATAAAATTTAATGTAACAAATGCAACGAAATAGATATAACAACTAAATCCAAAGCTACAACAAATTTTAACTCGTTTATTAACTCAAATTAAATAATCCATAAATAAATACTAAAATATGTGGACACCAATTTTCGATTATGAATTTAAGTAGCCTATCCACAGATGAACCGTACAAGCTTAAAGAAGGAAGGAAGTTGTTGATAAGACTATGACTGTAATATTCTAATTATAATTTAGTACTATTTATTTCATTTCAATTTTCTTCCTAGGGGCTTTGGCAGCATCATTTTTAACTATAAGCTTCGATTCCATTTTCGCAGGAAAGTGGAAAATTTTGTCTCTCTCGTCGATACTAAGGTATGCCCGTTCCTTGTCTTGTATTTTTATTTGCATTGTGATGTTTTAATTGGTGGCCTTGCTCTATTCTCACCACATGACCCGCGATTGTCACTACATCTTAATGACTATCTTAATTCATTCATTCACTCATTCATAGTGTTCTGCCCAAGGACAGGTCTTTCACTGCAAACACAGTATTCTTCAATCCTTCCCATTTTCCGCCTACCTCTTAGTCCCCAAAAATCCTTAGAATACTCAGAATCTATAACGGAACAAAAACTTCAAACCATCAAAATAAATTACAATGATATAATAGCGACTCTTTATTCTTTCATTCATTCATTTAGTTAGGTACCCAATAAATTAATTACATATTTATTTAGTTATATATTAAAATGTTTAATTATTTAGATATTTACTTATTAAATTATTTATTTGTTTTAAATCAACTCATTTATTTATTTATTTATTTATTTATTTATTTATTTATTTATTTATTTATTTATTTATTTATTTATTTATTTATTTATTTATTTATTTATTTATTTATTTATTTATCTATTTATTTATTTATTTATTTATTTATTCCCTGATTTACTGACTTGCTTCTTCGCCTATTAATTTATGTTATTATTTCTACTTGTAATTATTACCTTTATTATTTATTTTTGCTTCAGATAATTTTTTTACAACTCTCAAATTCAGCACCCAGGAGAGCATTAATATTGGAATGTTGTAGATGTAGCAATAGAGGAGATATTATGGTAAGAATAGCAAAATTTTGGTTTAGAATTTAAAAAAATGGAAGATAACGAGATTGTTAATATTTGTTATAGGCATTTGGTAACGAGTCGTAATAAAATAAATTGGGATAGTACTTAAAATAATTAGCTTGATAAATTTACACTGGGCAACTATAGAGAGAATCATGTGTATGTGTGTATGTAATGTAAGTACGTACACCTAAGTGTAAAATTATACGTTGATAAGTAAATGATAGCTAGTCTATATGACCGGAGGTCAAGATTGTCATTCAACATTGTAACGTACTGCAGCCAAGAAAATAAAATAAAATAAATCATGTTTTTTTTTAGAATTTTTTTACCTACTGGACAAGATCGGATGAACAACTTTACTGGGAAGTCAGAAGACTAATGGCCTTGTTCAAAATGTCTAGAACATTAGATTAAATAAACTACGGAGAGAATCATCTAAGTGAACGTAATATTTTGAACTTTATGAGACAAATGTGTAACGGTATAGAGAAATAACAAATGTTTGGTTACATGATTAATAAAACTTCACTACAAAATTACAGGAAATTTAAAACTATATTGAGTCAAGAATCATATAAAACGATATACGATAGAAATGCTAGAATTGGTTTTGCATGGGTCAGGTTAGGAGTGTGGAAACTGAAATGTTTCAGGGGTAATGTAGAAAATGACAAATGCGTGTTATGTAGCGAAATAGAATATATGAAACATATAAGTTTTTAATTGACAAATGAGTTCTATTCAGTCAATACTTAACATAAAAACACAATAAAACATGTTATAACAACATTTAAACAGGTTTAAAAACAAACGTTTTCGCCAATTTTGATTGGCATCTTGAGGTCGTGTAGGTCGAATAGAACATGTTATAATAAGTGAACACTTGGTATATAAAGTTAAAAACAGAAGTTAAAAAATATAATATAACTTAAAAGCAGAGAATAGAACTAGCAAAAAGCCACCACGATGTATGTAGAAGCACTATGTTGAAAGAGGTGTGTGTGACCCAAGGAAACGGGTCATCGTTAAATCTGTCTCGAACAATTTTGGGACCTATTTTATTTCTAATATATGTTAATGATCTGCTAAATATACATTTAGAAAAATTTAATGGATCTATATATTCATATGCGGATGATACAGTAGTTATTTTCAGTGGTTTTTCTTGGCAGGAAGCATATAGAAATGCTAATATAGGTGCTAACATTGTTAAAAAATGGCTTAATTCCAACTTCCTTTCTTTAAATATATCTAAATCAACTTTAGTTCCTTCTTCGTTAACAGCTGCCAGTGTTCAAAATTTAAAATTTAGCGATAAATATAGACTAATAGGCCTAATACACAGTGAAAATTGTTTAGATCCCAAAAGTTGTAAATGTCCACCTTTGAAAGAAGCCACGTATGTGAAATATCTGGGTATCATTATTGATCAGAATTTAAAATGGCCTCATCACATTACTTATCTTTGTAAGAGGCTTCGTAAAACAATTTGTAAACTCGTTAATCTTCGATGCTACTTACCTATTAGAGTTCTACGAAATGTTTATTTGGCCATTATTCAGTCTATCATTCAATATGGTATAATTGTTTGGGGTGGAAGTACAAAAATTAATCTTAGTCCGTTAAATTTAGGGGATAGTCGGGTAGTATCGGACATCGGGTAGTATCGGACAGTGCGTTTCTTTCATCTACCACCATATGGTAGTACCTGAATGACATGGTTACGTTTCTCTATGCGACATCACAGAAACGTAACCATGCCAATCAGGTACTATCATCGTGTGGTAGATGAAAGAAACTCACTGTCCGATATTACCCGATGTCCGATACTACCCGACTCTCCCCTACTACAAAAACGAATAATTAAAGTTTGTTTGAAGAAACGTTTCGATTACACTGATAAACAAGTGGTAGATATCTGACGTGATGTTTACTATTCGTAATGTAGTTTTTCATGCTGATTTCAAATCTGAAAACCGTTTTGCTCTATTACATCAGGTTTTGAAATTATCGACGAAAATTTATTTTTACATGGAATACTGTCGAATTTTTTTTTTGTCATTTTTCGTTATTTTTAATGTAATGCTGAAAAATTTCGTCGTTAGTGTTCTATTGCATTAATGTACTTTCATTTGTTTCTTTTTTTACTTATTTTCATTGACAATGACAGTGGACGGTGGATATTACGGCATCCAGAGGTTGTAGAAATTCACCGGAAGTGTTTTGCTACGTGTGCGGCAAATCCCATCGGAAGACTTTTATGCCGTTTGCGAAGAAAGCATATGAACTATACTTTCATTCGAAGGTGGATAGTAGTAAGTCGTAGGCACCACAGTTCATCTGTTCGACCTGTGCATGCAACTTGCACGGGTGGTTAAGTAAGGAAAAGAAGATCAACCATCTGGTATTTGGAGTTCCTATGATATGGCGTGAATAAAGCAACCACATCACAGACTGTTATTTCTGTTTGGAAAACGTCACTTCTCCTCCAAAACTCGTGCAACTGTAAAGTAATCAGATGTTTCTTCAGTTTCTAAACCAATTCCATATGATCCCGTCACTTGTCCAATACCAACAGCCCTGCAGAATACACAGTTACTGAAGAAACGCAAGAAGAATGTCCTCTTTCATCTCCTGCCAACGACTCAGACTCTGATTACCACCAACCAGGAGAAGATATTCATTTGATGAATAATGTTACACTCATACGGGATCATGCGATCTCATGCGGGACTTGGCACTAACGAAAGGTCAAGCTGAACTGCTCGGTACGTCTTAAAGAATTTAATTTCCTTGCACAACAAATTCACAGTTTCGGCACAGACATAAAGAACTTGTGAAGTTCTTTGCAATGAGTGACACTATTTGCTACTCCACGGACGTTCAAGGTCTTATGTCAAGCCTCGGGGTGGAACACAGCATTGAAGCATGGCGACTATTCATAGACTCTTATAAGACAAGTTTGAAGGCAGTATTATTACACAACGGAAAAAGAAATGCTTCAGTACCGGTTGCATATTCTACGCACCTGAAAGGGACATACAAAACCATATCTATACTTCTTAAAAAAAATACTCTATCGCAAGTAAAATTGGTGTGTCTGTGGTGATTTAAAAGTCATCACAATTCTCATGGGAATGCAAACAGGGTACACCAAGTACTGCTACTTCATCTGCGAGTGGGACAGCAGAGACAGAAAGAACCACTATATAAAGAAAAATTGGTCAGTCAGAGATAGAATGCAGACAGGAAGTAAAAACGTCCTTCGTGTGCTGTTGGTTCAGCATAACAAAGTTATTATGCTACGGCTTCATATAAAGCTGGAGCTCACAAGACTTTCATGAAGGCACTAGACAATGACTCAGATGCTTTTGGGTACCTGTGTAACAAATTTCCGAAGTTGAGTTACGAGAAAGTGAAAGAAGGTGTGTTCATAGGTCCACATTTAAGGAAGATCATTGCTCACAGTCACTTCCAAGACTTACTGGGTGATACTCAAAGAGATGCACGGGTGGCATTGAAGTCAGTCGTAGCCAATTGCCTTGCAAATAATAAATCGACTATGTGAATGTTGTTCAGAAGTGCATCAGTGCGTGCAGACAGCTAGGTTGCAACACGTCCCTCAAAATGCATCTCCTCCACTCACATCTTGATTTCTTCCCCGAGAACCTAGGTTCAGTGAGCGACGAACATGGTGAACGTTTTCATTCAGACATCTCGGTGATGAAGTCATGCTATCAGGGTCGATGGGAGTGCAGCGATGTTGGCTGACTACTGCTGGATGCTTGAGCGCGACATGACAAATGCTCAGTACAAATGAAACTCTACAGCCAAGAAATTCAAACAAAAAACACACCTTAAATTAAGGAAGTATATTGTATATATGTACATATGTATTTTACATGTGTATTATATCTTCAACTATGTTACTATTATAATTATGTGTCATGTGGCGCATTTGCGCCATTTTCTTAGCTAAAGCCATGTTCATTAGTACTCCATGTAGCAATAAATGCTCCACTGAAACTCCTGTCTGTGAGTAGTTAAACATAATGGGTTGAAGTATATCTCAAGAACGATGGGTGATAGAGACAATTGGTTTGCATATTCGGAATCAGCATGTTCCAGTTGTCTTAGAACGCTTGTTGGATACCAAGATATCCACCCAAAGTGTTTTTTTGTTATTCAGTGTTATCCAACTAAATTAATTTATTCTGAATTTAATGTATTTAATATTGAACAAATTTATAAGTATACGCTGTTAAAATTTTATCATAAACATCGTAATAAGTTTGTATTACAGACACACAATTATGACACAAGACGAAATATTAATTCAACATTAGTAGAACCTAAATATCTCACATCTGCTGGTCTAAAGCATAGCATAAATTTTGGCCCTCGGTTGTACAATGCTTTAACTAAATTACACCAAGAACTTCTAACATGTAACCCACTAACATATTACAAGAAAATTAGAAACGTGTTAATATCTTCAATTTGATTAAATAAATTTATAGCCTATGTGTATGAATTAATCAACCTATATTATATTTGTATTCTATAATTTTGAAATATATATTAGTCCTACTTTTCACGTGCGATATTATTCTTCTCTAGTGTTAATATTATATTATATAATTCCATTGCCGCTGTAATTATATTTTAGTTCCTATTTTATTTTACTTATTTATTTTTATTATTATTATTATTTTTTATTTTAATATTATATCTGAACTGCGACCGAGCACGAGCGCTGCTCATTCGGTCTCAAATTTTGTTAATACTACTGTATCTTTTTTTTTATATTGCTTGTATTATTTTATTTCTATTTCTCTTGTTTGTTTTGTAATTATATTCTTTATTCTGTATATTTAAATTTAAATAAATAAATAAATAAAATAAAACTGTACCTGCAATGACGAAAGAGTTTTGCCGTTTCCTTGGGTCACACACGCCTCTTTCAACATAGTGCTTCTACATACATCGTGGTGGCTTTTTGCTAGTTCTATTCTCTGTTTTTAAGTTATATTATATTTTTAACTTCTGTTTTTAACTTTATTTACCAAGTGTTCACTTATTATAACATGTTCTATTCGACCTACACGACCTCAAGATGCCAATCAAAATTGGCGAAAACGTTTGTTTTTAAACCTGTTTAAATGTTGTTATAACATGTTTTATTGTGTTTTATGTTAAGTATTGACTGAATAGAACTCATTTATCAATTAACATTGAACTTAACGGAAACAATATGCCTTTAAAAAAATATAAGTTTTTGTTCTTAACAGATTGGAGTGAACGCAAGTTTATGAAAAATGAATGGCTACATTTCAATAACGAAATTGTATTAGCCAAAATGTCAAAAACTAAAAATTAGCATGTAATAAAATCCTTAGGAACGTTTATTTTTGGAAAGTGCAAGAAAAGCGAATGAGGGAAATAAAAATCTTAAAAGGAAGGTAAATTAATGTTAAAATGTGTATATATGTGTATGTATTGTAAGTACATACACCTAAGTTACAGATGCGTGTATAAAATTGTATTTGATAAGTTAATGATAGCTATATGACCGCAGGTCAACGCTGTCATTGGATATTGTAACGCACTGCAGCAAAGTAAATAAAATAAATAAAGTCTTTTTTTTTAATCACTAGCTCAAAATGCTATTAACAATCGACAGTTACCAGAGCGCAGAAATTTCACTTTCTTAACAGTTTCCAGCAGTGCTTGTAGCCTAATAAGGAATAATTGTTGATATTGAAGTAATTTACCTTGTTATATGATATTAACTTACAGTTTGGGCAAAGAATTCGACCGTTTTCCTTTCCGGTCTCTGTCGGATACACAGTCTCTCTCTTCCAACGATTCTTACTAATCCGATAAGAAAATATGTACAGTTGTCAAAAAAAAGTGGCCGCACTCGTGAACAGCGAATATTTTCTAAGTCCACTTCGGGTCACGGCGATGTTACACGATGCATGTGCTTTTAGAAGCAGTTCCGGAACCATGAAAGCATTCTATATCTGCGTCTCGTAGACAAGCGGTAGAGTGTTTGCTTAATGATATGAAGGTTGTGAGTTCGGGCCTTGTTCAAGTTTTCATTTTATTTTTTAATCCTTCTTTAGCGATATAAATACTGTATTATTCAAATTATCATTTATATTCTCTTATCGTTCTTTATCGATATGAATAATATTCAAGTTATTTATATTTTATTGTTCCTTTAGCGATATAAATGATATTCAAGTTATAATTTGTTATATTCTGTTATCGTTCTTTAGCGACATGAATAATATTCAAATTATCATTTGTATTCTGTTACCGTTCGTTAGCGATATAAATAATATTCAAATTATCATTTGTATTCTGTTATCGTTCGTTAGCGATATAAATAATATTCAAATTATCATTTTTATTCTGTTATTGTTCGTTAGCGATATAAATAATATTCAATTATTATTTGTGTTCTGTTACCGTTCGTTAGCGATATAAATAATTTTCAAATTATCATTTGTGTTCTGTTATCGTTCGTTAGCGATATAAATAATATTCAGATTATCATTTGTATTCTGTTATCGTTCGTTAGCGATATAAATAATATTCAAATTATCATTTGTATTCTGTTATCGTTCGTTAGCCATATAAATAATATTCAAATTATCGTTTGTATTCTGTTATCGTTCGTTAGCGATATAAATAATATTTAAATTATCGTTTGTATTCTGTTATCGTTCGTTAGCAATATAAATAATATTCAAATTATCATTTGTATTCTGTTATCGTTCGTTAGCGATATAAATAATATTCAAATTATCATTTGTATTCTGTTATCGTTCGTTAGCGATATAAATAATATTCAAATTATCATTTGTATTCTGTTATCGTTCGTTAGCAATATAAATAATATTCAAATTATCATTTGTATTCTGTTGTCGTTCGTTAGCGATATAAATAATATTCAAATTATCGTTTGTATTCTGTTTTCGTTCGTTAGCGATATAAATAATGTTCAAATTATCATTTGTATTCTCTTATCGTTCGTTAGCGAAATAAATAATATTCAAATCATCATTTGTATTCTGTTATCGTTCGTTAGCGATATAAATAATATTCAAATTATCATTTGTATTCTGTTATCGTTCGTTAGCGATATAAGTAATATAAATTTAATGTTAGGTTTAGAAAAATACAGATGCCTAATACGAGTGTTAGTTTTTTCTTCTTATATTGTTATATTATTACATTATACTATTCTGTAACATAATAAATTGGAAAGGAGTCGCGAGAATTTGAACCTGATAGGTTGACATTTGAATTCCGACTTTTACGACGTCCAACGTTCCTACATTCTTCCGACTGAGCTATGTCATTTACCTGGTATTAACGTAGTTCAACGCATTGTCAGAAACACTACAAATGAACATTTATTTAGATTATATTCTGAATATTTAATAATGATATAAAAGGTTACGTTTATGACAATATTATTTGTAGTTGTAATACCAGCTCCAACAGCAGCAGTGGTAACAGCAGTAACGATTAAGGACATATTGTGTGGACACAATTCAACACAGATCTTTCGAAAACAAATTACAACACTGAGGTCGAGATTATAAAATAATTATATTCTTCTTAACTGTGTGGACTTTATGTTTAAAAATGATATAGTTATTAATAAGACTCTAACAAGTATTTATATTGTTATTTCCTAATTGAAGAATATATATTTTTAGTATAATGAATGTTTTGCTGTTATTTTAATACCTAGGTAGAGGCTAATTCTCTTAGGAAACCACGACGCCATTTCTGCCCGCGACGCCATTTGACTGACATGGCTCCACAAAGAGGTGCAGGAACGAAAGAAAGTATAATATGGGCTGTAATTCATCTTGGTTTTTCGGCATCCGAGGCAGGTAGGTTTTCAACGTTTCAGAAAGGACAGCCCGGAGTTGGGTGCAAAATTATCAACGCTCGGCAATTTTTGGCCGAAAAGCTGGGAGTGGTAGAAGGAAAATTTCAACACCACAACAGGACGCCAGATTAGTGGAAGAAGTTGAAAGGAATCCCTTTCATACCGCTGCTACTTTGAAGACAGTTGTTAATTTCCCTGGCCACGACCAGACCGTGAGAAATCGTTTAAGGGCCGCCAATTTGAGATCTCGACGTGCCATTCCTAGGGAAGTTCATAAGGAAGAGCATATAGAGGAGCGTTTAGTCTTTGCGGTGGGAAATGGTGATCGGGATTGGAAAAGGGTAGTTATTTCTGATGAAGTCACCTTTTCTACCACAAAGGAAGGACCCACTCTTGTATATCGTCCTCCTGGTACCCGATTCGACCACAGATACGCTGCCATGCGTGCCCGCAGTGGTAAAGTATCTGTGTCGTGTTGGGGGTGGATTTCTCATCGTGCAGTGGGCACAATCCATCGTATTCGCGGGAAATTTAACCAGCACAAATATCAACGGTTGCTGGAACGCTATATGGTTCTTTATGCTAGGTTGTTATATCCTGCTGGAATTCTTCAATTTCAGCAGGATAATCATCCAGTCCACACATCTCAATTGATTCGGGACTGGTTTGCGAGGAGACACGATATCGAATTGATAGACTGGCCTCGTCGCTCTCCGGACTTGAATCCTTTGGAGAATATGTGGGAACAAGTAAAGAAGCATATGCGGAAAAATTGGCCCAATCCCCCTCCAAGACGTCCTGATAATTTATGGAAGCTCGTCCAGGATGCCTGGGATGATATGGCTGAGAACAGTCGGTATTTGAAAACACCAGTCGATTCCATGCCCACTCGGCTGCAAGATGTGATCGAGATGGGGGGGAAGATGGACTAAATATTGAATCTTGGCTTTTTTTGTTTTTTGTTTTTTTTTTAATGTTTAATTGTTTTAATTTTTTAAAGCAGACGCCTGTAAGTTTGTTTTGTTTATGCCACGAAAGATATTTTTGTTGAGAATATAATCTTTCTTTCCATTTGCAGCCATAATGTCATAATAAATAATGACAAAGTCATGGCATAATACATTTATGAACCTGATGTTAATTACTAAAACAGTCACAAACGAAACAGGAGCAATTATACAGTATTTTCTCTCCCTCCTAAAAAATTCATAAAAAGCACTAGGTAATACTCGAACCCACGACCTTACGAACACTTGCCCGAAACGCTACCATTACGCTACAGGTTAACAGGCAAAAACTTTCATTCTGATTGTAGTTATCAGGCTACGTGGTCCAACAACATGTAACATCGCCTGTCTCCGAATTGTAGCGGAGATACCAGAAGTGAACTTTGTGTCTAGAGAGCGGCCACTTTTTCTTTTGACAACTGTACAAGTGTCTTGTCAACTCTGAATATTATAAGAACGGCGAATTGAGTGAGAGTGCATTAACCTATGAAAATTTACAAAAGCCAACATTTATGATAAGTTATAGATCATTCGTTATATCGTGAAAACAAATGCATGTGTGTGCCGTAACTCACAGTAAGAACTTTATGGTGGAGGTAGTGGAGTAGAGTAAAAGCGTAGCGAGGAAGGAAGCTTCTCAGTCCACTTTCTGCTTCCCCTGACGCGCAGGTAGGTTTCACGAGATAACGAATGGCCTATAAGCATTTTTAAAAGTATTTGAATATACTATCAACAAAAAAATCTTTATAATCATTGCTTGATACATATCGCAAACGCTGACTAATTATGAATTAATAACACCTTGTGTTAAATGAATAATTAAGTGAAACTATTCTCTAGCAGATGCTTTTCTCTTCTCATGTTCACAAGACATATCATTTTAACAGAGTTACACCTAAATTATCACAGCAGTAAATGCAAAATAATATAAAGCAACTAAATGAATCTGTAGGCCTATCCTACCTATAATCATATAAAGAATTTTCCTTTTGGAGCCAAAAGCAGTAATCCTTATCTAATAGGGATCGAAATTTAAATGGAAATTTGCTATACTGTAAAATAATGATCACCACACGCTATTTCGACGATTCGTCAAGACTTCTTCTCTACTTCTACTTAATGAAAATAAATTATATCACATTTAATGTTTATTTAAATATAAGTATTCCCATGTCCTGCATAATCAATCTCATTCAGAAGTTTTACAACATTTTTCCATAACTCCATGAAACTTTGACAAATGCATACGTTAAAATATTATCAAAACTAAAATTAATCAGGCAATGGTCTCTAGAGTGTGTGCACCTTTTCAGACTTCAGACTAGGCTTAAATTGTCAAACAATTTTACGAAAACAGATATGTAGGATAAATTGTTATTGTTGGTGTCTATTCCATGAATATGATGAGATAAATTTATTATATTGTGTTAATAAAATTCATACATAAAAATCGAAATAATTTTATATTGTATTCTCATAGTTATGAAACAAAAGGTATGAATTCTTTAAGATTGTTTGAACCGAAATGCAACACTGCTAGAGTATTTAATCGTAGTAGTAATTTAGACCCAAGAAACAAATTTATATTTAAATATCCTAATCTTGTCAATTCTAATAGTTCTAGTATTAAATTTAAACAGTTATGTATAGATTTTATAAAAATTGAAAAATTGTAAATTTAAATTTATAGCCTATATTCATATTGCGTAGTAGACATAAGACAAATTGTATTATACACTTCTTAATTTCAATTCAGGAATCCGCCCCTGAGCACGAGTTCTAGTCTTTCAGGGGCGAGCTAAAGTTTTTGTGTTTATATTATATTTTATGTTACAATTATTAGCAAAATAAATAAATAAATAAATAAATAAATAAATAAATAAATAAATAAATAATGAGTATGTAACAGTTAAACAGTCACTGTTACTTAGCTTTCAGAAATATACAGATGTTCTTTTCTGTCTATAGTGAACGAGAAGTTCATGAGAATGACTAAAATCAATTTAAATTGTGTAATTATTGAAAGTATAATTCTTAACACAAAAATGAGTGTGAAAAGAGATAACGAAGAGTTATTACCCCCTTATTAAAGGTTTCACGCGTTTGCAACAATATTAAATCCCTCGTCATGTTTCGAATAATATGATTGTTTATTTTACTGAACCATTCCTCAAAAGACGAGATGTGTGTTAGAGTCGTGGTTAAGGCGTTGCCTTACTGTATGATGGTCGCGGATTTATTCCCGATGGGGCATGGATATTCTCCACTGATCTATTCCTTCCCGTCACATTATGGCTCTGGAGTTTACTCAGCCTCTAACATGAATGAATAGCCTGCCATAGACAATTCCTTGGAGGTTAGAGGTGGTAAGAAGGTAGGACTGATATCCCTACAGTAATGCAAAGCTTTAGAAAAGTGGTAGTCTTAAACTTCCGCCGAATTGAGGACCTGCATGAACTGACCTTTAACTTATATTATTCAAAACAGTACTTAAATTAAATAATTTAATGTGCACCTAAATAAAATCAACTTTCATTTTATATATTACACAAAAACACATTTTCTATAATCACATCATTTCAGTGACATGAAGGAACAGTATCGGATCCTTAAAATAATCGTATCTAACACAGACACTTTGAAGCAGACATGAAACAATACCACAATTTTATTGTTGAATCATACTTAATCAAACAAAATCGTTCCTTTTAATACAATAATAGACCTATGTACTGACAACGCTATAGAATTATTGAACAAGTCAATAATTTCAACTAGGTTTATTTGGGATGCGATATATTGCTTGACTATTAACAGAACTTGCAAAATAAATTATACAAATTTCAATCAGCTTCAATGATTGTGGAACTATAGGCCTAAAACAAACTCTAAGAGACAAAGCTAGAAAAGAAACTCAAATGAAATGTTATAAAGTAATGGCCACACCAACACTTTTATAATGTTATTCAATAGAGAGAAAAAGGTATTTGAAAGCACCGGATGAAATCTAAAAGCGCCGAGATGAAATTTTTAAAATAGCCTATGTAGCTTACTGTAGTACTCGCACAGATGAAATCAGTACCTCACCTTTCTCGATAAATTACAGATTTTTTATATAAACGACAAAATAAAAGAAAGGAAACCTAAATGGAAAGACAACTTTTCACAAATGAACAAGTTGTAGATCAAATACATAAAAAAATAAAATAAAAATAAACAACAATTACATAAAGACGCACCGGAAAGAGAGACATCGACCGTCCTCGAAGAAGAAGGGAAGATGATTTCCTGTGTGAATGGAACGGATCCTAAGAGTTCAATCTTGTGACCGATGATAATGACCACTATAAGAACAAAATTAATGGAATGTATTTTCATTAGTTGCTAATTGCTACATTTGATATCTCATTCTTTTTATTGTCGTAATAGCAGTCCAAGCAGTAACGTGCCAAAACTGAGCATGACTTTGTGCAGTTAGTTGCTCGGTTATGCCAAAAAATTTGGATCAGATGTAGGTTATAATATTGACAAGATTGTGAAATTTCATTGTGTAAAATATGAGAGCAGTCAGTGAGTCGTAAAAAAATGCTACATATCTCAACACATCAGTATAATGAAACACAAAACTGATCGTTGAAGCGTAATGGTGAGAAGAAAAATTCTTTACTTCCAGCTGTAGCCTATAAGAAGCTACAAGCTGACAAACACAATTTTCATTGATTTAAGTCTTTCTCGATGCCGAATTCCATTTTGGGAACTACAAAATACAAAATCAAAAGAGTTTTTAGAAATGAATTTTAGAATGAATTTGTGCTAAATGTTTCAACTATAGGAATAAGTTAGCTACTTGTGTTCTTGCTACAATACTGTAGCAAAAATAGAGTAATATTCGAGAAGAAGCTGAAAATATAAACATCTGATCTCGATCAATGAGACGACTGATGTTTCAGAGTTTTTGTTTAATTATGTTGGCCCATAAAAAATCCAAGAAGGCATTTCTACTAAGAAAAAAGTAAATACTCTCCACGATTATTTACTAGTTCGTTGATGTGGCTGAAGAACTGCTTAATGACAATGTTTTACTTTTTAGATACGCTTCATATGATGCTTATCACATGTTCTCCACAAAATGTCACAAAAGGAACAGTAGACCTATTTGTTTACGGATGCTGGTAAAGTGATGTCCATATATAAAGACTTTCTTGAAACTTCCTCCAAAAGACTGAATAAGACATTGCTCCAGATGTATCTTTGCTTCCTCAGTCCATTTTAACAAATATGGTGGAACTTTGATTTCGGCAGCAAATTTTAATTATGTAAGTGCAGTGCTCAACATTTTCAAGGAATAAGCCTCCTCTATCATCGTAGCAGAGAAACTTCTTGATTTTTCACAGCCGAAAAGTGATTAAACATTCATTCCGACTTACGTCAGTTTTCTACCAAAAGTGATCATTCGACTTAAGTAATAGTAATGTCGATTAAGTAGTATAAGACACAGTGCAAAAATTGTAAATAGTGCCCTAGGGCAGTAGTTCCCAACCTTCAACCTTTTTTTGACTGACGACACACTTCACTGAACGCTCACATTATCGTGACACACTTATTTGTTTTTATTAATAATAATGATATAATAATAACCAGAGCTTTTCTTCTGGAGAAAAAGGTGGAGAAACTCTGTGTAGAATATTTTTTAGCGGACTGAGAAATAATTACTGTTAACTGCACGAGAATTTTGTCGTTTTTAACCTCCTTCTCGTCGAACTATGACTTTCTAGGTATAAGAGGAATTAAAATATATATATATATATATATATATATATATATATTAAAAACATAGTTATTCACACATATATCGGTTCCATAATGAAAAATGCAACAAAAAGGTGCCGGAACGTGGTTCCAATAGTTCGGGAGAAAGGTAGATGGACGATTATAGGCTACAGAGAGATGGATTGCCGAAAATGACTACTTGAGTATTATAGACGCTGAAAACATGTATTTATAGTATAAAAATGTAGAAGCAAACTTTGTGAAGGATCGCAATTATTTCTCTTTATATTCCATAGTATGGGGAAATAAAATTTAAAATATGTATGTTTTTACACCTGTAATATTTATTAATATATTTGTTTTACAAAGATTGTTATACCGGTCTCTTGCTATTAAACTAAAATACATTTTAAAATAAGCATTTTAGAAAATTATTTCAGATGGTCCAAGATCCTATTACATGATTTGAAGAAAATTCAACAATAAATATATAATTAACATTTGGACAACGATCACGTTGGTAAATGAAAACAAAGAATGTGAAACAGATTAATCGTTATAGTGGATAAACGAAAAAAGAGATATTAAACGAATGATGTAAGAAGGTAGGTATAGACCATGAAGGACCACAGGATAACGGGAAGTTGAGGCGGCCACATTTTTACTAGACAATCAGCGTTAGTAACAGTAGGGATGTCTTGTCAACTGTACCCTTACGGAAATACTCCCGATAGTAAGTTGTTACATGCTGAGTAAACCCCATCAGATTTCATTAGTATTAGAACAATACAGAAAACCATAACGCATCGGTAACCGAACCAGCGGCCTTCCGTCTTGAAGCGTAACACCTTAACCGCTACACCATAGCATGCTCCTTAATAGTGTTTTACTTGGTGAAAATGTATATTTTTTTCTCTATTTAGATGTTTAGTTTAGCGCTGTAAGTAAGAATTTAAACTAGCCATCACTTCACTGGTTTACATTTGAAGGGTTCAGAGCCATAGTGGGCCAAGCGCCATATAGGCCTATTAAAAACGAAGAAAACAAGAGCTAAAATTAAGTGATTACCATAATTCAATTAAACATATAGTAAGTAATAAAATAATATAAAGTATGCACATTGAAACTAAATGATATGGGAATCTTCGTTAAACTGTGGTATTCAGTTAACTTTAAACCTTGCTTTCTACGTTTTTTAATAAATTGCGCTTGGCCCACTATGACTCTGAACCCTCATTTATTGTTGTCACGAAGACAGATTCCTGTTTGCAGTTGATTTCTATAAACTGCTATTTAGAAGAAAAACATAAATGAAATAATTTACTGCGTACCGAACTAGAATTACACACAAAAGGTGTTTTTTTTTATAATCTCAAATATTATTATAAAATATATTTTCGTTCATAAAATAATGTTATGTTTCAAGTGCACGTAATTCTTTTTTTTTAATTATATAGAATGACTATTTAGATATAGGGGAGAGTCGGGTAGTATCGGACAGTGAGTTTCTTTCATCTACCACCATATGGTAGTACCTGAATGACATGGTTACGTTTTTCTATGCGACATCACAGAAACGTAACCATGTCAATCAGGTACTATCATCTTATGGTAGATGAAAGAAACCCACTGTCCGATATTACCCGACGTCCGATACTTCCCGACTCTCCCCTATGTATTTTAAGTATTTATAATATTATTTCCATTTACTTAAATTGTTTCTTATTAAAAGTGATCATATAAATATTGATATTGATAGATATTAGTGGTTTATAATGAGAAAGGAAAGTTGTAAAAGTACAGTAGTTACTTCTGTGGATATTCAACCATGAATAACAAGCGAGGTTTAGAGTAAATATCTCTAACCCTTTAAGAAAAGGGAGCCCATGCTTGAGAGAACATAAATTTAGTGTGTGAGTTCCAAAAGCGATTTAATTCAAACTGATTCCATTTTATATCACTCCAGTTAGATCTGAAGAAATTTGTTATTTAATATTCCAAGATCGATAAACATATTTCGCATGAAGTCACCATTAATTTGTTAAGCAACTTCAAGTCATTAAGTGAGGAAATTGATCTGTTTAATGATACACAATAGTACATTATGCAACGAGCCTATAATGATAGTAATTAAGAATCGAGTATGGATATTTATGAAACTAGCGCAAGTGAGATTCATAATTTTCATACGAGCTTCTTAATTACCATTATAGGCGAGTTTCATACGAATTTTTATGCTCGACCATATTTCTAACTTGAAATTACCGGTATTCAGATGTATACATTTTATTTGTAACTGACAAGATGGGAAGTGACCTTGTTCTAGGTCGTGAATTGTGAGATGTGCGCAGACGCGAAAGTATTGATTTTTTCCGAGCAACAATAATGTCATTGACCTTGACGTAGTCCCGTTAAACTTGATAATATTATAATATTATAACCTTGATTATTGAATTCGACATTGAAAAACGAGATGACAAATTGAATTTATTTGAATATTATTTACAATTAACGCTAATTATTATAGTAACAGAACATAACCTTCTGCGACAGTATTGGATTTCCAGCCTCCGTGACTTTTCGCTAATTCTCTTTCGATTGCATATCCGAGAATAATCGATACTTGCGGCTTTATAACGGTACAAAGCTGACTTGTCATTGGCTGAACACATGTAAGCTGAGTTATCATTGGCTGAAGACGTGTACTTTAATGAGTAGGTGTACTTTAATGACATGCATTAAAGGACTGCTACCAGATGTATAATTAGTATATTTCGGCATGGTCGAGCATAAAGTTTATTAAAAACCACATCTATAAAAAATTATATATTTCATTCATATCATTGCACATTTAGTTTTATATTTTCTTTGAACAATACAATGTTTTCCTGGTTTTGGTCCTAGTAGCAATTAAGGTCTCCTACAATTTATTATAGATTTATTAAATTTCTGAATTTTTGTCAAATGTGATTGTTTATAAGCCATATGTTCCTTTTATAATTTCATTTTCTTTCACTTCTACCAATTACTACTGGGACATAGATTCTTACGTTATAACTGCCGCTCATACAAATCATTACCTATAATTAAGTTAAATTGTTCATTTATATTTATATGAGAGTGCTTTGATGGATATCTAGCCTGTGTACTTTGCTATAGGCCTAAGTCATAATAAATAAATATTACGATCATGAGAATAATATTAGTCTAATAATAATAATATTAATAATAATAATAATAATAATAATAATAATAATAATAATAATAATAATAAAAATTCAAATATCTTGGAGCAACAGTAACAAATATAAATGACACTCGGGAGGAAATTAAACACAGAATAAATATGGGAAATGCCTGTTATTATTCGGTTGAGAAGCTTTAGTCATCTAGTCTGCTGTCAGAAAATCTAAAAGTTAGAATTTATAAAACAGTTATAGGGTAAACATTGGTAATTTCGTGATAATTTCATGAAAACTAATTTAAAATGCAAATGTGTAAATATATCCTTATTTCGATTTTTTCATCTAAAAGACGATAACTTGCTGTACAAATATGGAGACATAAAAGATTGGATACGTTCTTGAATATATGCCAAAAACCACTTTTACAACTTAAGCTGAAAGGTTGGTTATTTCGTGATAACCTTGGTAATTTCGTGATATTGCATTGATAATTTCGTGAGAGGTAGAAGAATTGTGGAAAAATTCATTAAAGTCAAATGAAATTCTCATTTATTGTTACAAGACTTCAAACATAGTATTTCCGTCTAATATTCATAGCAAGAAAACATAGAAATACATATCAACACATAATAAGAATGAAATCAAAGTAAAAATTGAATTGAAAAGGGATCTTCTTTGCCCTGAAAGGGTGAACACTTTTATTACGGACTTTACTGTAGCCTATATTACTAGGGTAAGTCCAAAAGTAATGCATAACGTTTGTTTAAAAATTATATTTTTATCCTACAGCTTTGCTATTTTCACATAATGTAGATATATCCTTAAGGGAAAAACTGTCACTTTTCCACATAATCCCTGTCCCTTTCAACTGCCTTACGTAACCTAGGAACGAGGGTCTGTAGACCAGCACGGTAAAAGTCTGGACCAACACGTCTGAGCCACTCTTGTTCTGTATGGCTGTGAAACTTGGACTCTCACTTTGAAAGAGGAACAGAGATTGAGGGTTTTTGAGAATAAGGTTCTTAGGAAAATATATGGGGCTAAAAGGGATGAAGTTACAGGAGAATGGAGAAAGTTACATAACGCAGAGCTGCACGCATTGTATCCTTCACCTGACATAATTAGGAACATTAAATCCAGACGTTTGAGATGGGCAGGGCAAGTAGTACGTATGGGCGAATCTAGAAATGCATATAGAGTGTTAGTTGGGAGGTCAGATGGGAAAAGACCTTTGGAGAGGCCGAGGCGTAGATGGGAAGATAATATTAAAATGGATGTGAGGGAGGTGGGATATGATGATAGAGACTGGATTAATCTTGCTCGGGATGAGGATCAATGGCGGGCTTATGTGAGGGCGGCAATGAACCTCCGGGTTCCTTAACAGCCAGTAAGTAAGTAAGTATTAATAATAATAATAATAATAATAATAATAATAATAATAATAATAATAATAATAATAATAATAATAATAATAACATTAAAATATGAGTTCAATAGGTTTGCGGTCCTCCTCTCTAAATTACGAAATTGGATTATGTTGCTACAAAACCCTACGGAACGGAATTCGATTTCCGACAGAAAAAAATGGAGAATTATTTCTCTCTTATATTAATTAAACGTGTGTCCTGCGAAATTTCAAAGAGTGGCTTTGTACCATTGTGTCTTGTAACCTTGTAGTATTTATTTAAAATTATCATATGAGTGATATTGAAAGAGTTGACGGACCTGATAGGGTAAATATTGGCAATTTCGTAGCAGTGGTTATTTCGTGATATTTTTTCTTTACTCTTTTGTGAACTAACCAATGGTGTTACGAGAACCAAATTTCCGCCAAGGGATTGCATATGTTGTCCACTTTCCAGAAACATACAGCTAAGCTTTGTGTGACTATTGTAGTTGCTTCAGTGAGCTTTCATATTTGGAGAGAGCAAGTTTGCGTCGACTTCTCAGGCATACAAATTTTGTGGATGTTTGTAATTACATTACAGGCTTATTACTAAAGGTAAGCATATGATATTTGGTACGAAGATTTATTGTATCTTCATGAAATTTTAGGAAATGTTTTTGGAATTTTAGATATATCTGTAGTCGCCATATAGGCTTAACTTTACTGATAGAAATCTTAGCTGTTTGAGGCGAAATTTTGTTGAGCATTAAGTGTTACAATTTTTAAAATAGTATAAAATGTATCACAATAGGAATTTTAGAAATCCGAAGACAAGATGTGATAACAAAAAAGAAAACGGAGACGCAATGGGTTCAGTGTAGCTTCTGTTTGATTTGTTATCATGCTAAGTGTCAATGATAAGTGCTAGATGACTTACTTGCAAGAATTGTGACAGAAGATGGAACATGGCTCCACCATTTTGGACCGGAGACAGAGGCAGACAATGGAGTGGCATCATGCAAATTCACCAAAGAAATGGAAATTCAAAAGTACACCTTCGGCAGGAAACGTTATGGCTACTGTGTTTTTCGATTCAGGACTCTTGCTTATGGACATCATCCCACACGGAACCACTATTAATTCTGACGGGTATGTTGCAACTCTCAAGAAACTTCAAGTTCGACTGAGTCGTGTTCGACGACATCGGGAGAAGCAGGAAGTTCTGCTATTGCACGACAACGCACAACCATATGTCAGTCACAAGACCACAGACCAGATCAGAAAATTCGGATAGACAACACTGAAACATCCGCCTGACAGTCCTGAACTGGCACCGTGCGATTACCATCTCTATGATAAACTGAAGGATCCCTTCGCGGAATGAGGTTAGAAGATGACTCCCTTGTGCACGCTGCTAAAGAGTAGCTCAGACGTGTTGGTCCAGACTTTTACCGTGCTGGTCTACAGGCCCTCGTTCCTAGGTTACGTAAGGCAGTTGAAAGGGACAGGGATTATGTGGAAAAGTGACATTTTGTTCCTTAAGGATGCATCTACATTCTGTGAAAATAGCAAAGCTGTAGGATAAAAATACAATTTTTAAACAAACGTTATGCATTACTTTTGGACTTACCCTAGTAATATAGGCTATAGTAAAGTCCGTAATTAAAGTGTTCATCTTTTCAGGGCAAAGAAGATCCCTTTTCAATTTCAATTTTTATTTTGATTTTATTCTTATTATGTGTTGACATGTATTTCTATGTTTTCTTGCTATGAATATTAGACGGAATTACTATGTTTGAAGTCTTGTAACAATAAATGGGAGTTTCATTTGACTTTAATAAATTTTTCCACAATTCTTCTACCTCTCACGAAATTATCAATGCAATATCACGAAATTACCAAGGTTATCACGAAATAACCAACCTTTCAGCTTAAGTTGTAAAAGTGGTTTTTGCACATATTCAAGAACGTATCCAATCTTTTATGTCTCCAGATTTGTACAGCAAGTTATCGTCTTTTAGATGAAAAAATCGAAATAAGGATATATTTACACATTTGCATTTTAAATTAGTTTTCATGAAATTATCACGAAATTACCAATGTTTACCCTACCTGAAGTAGATTATAATCATGAAAATGATGATTATAATGGTGGCGATCACGATGAAATTTATTATCGTTACAATAATTTAAAATATTCTTTTAAAAAATTCAATAAAATTTTTTAAGGAAGGAGAAATTATGAATTTATTTATAAGTTTAAGTATACTTATTAACAGGTTTGCAAGGCAAATAAATAGATGTTTAACTTATTAGAATTTCGAATAAAGTTCACCGGAATGTAGTCTGCAGATCTGTCTATACAGGAATTAGAGGAACGGAATTAGGATTAATAAATACAATTTGATGTAAGATTCAAGTGTGTCTAATGAGAAGAATTAAATAAGTTATGATAATCAATCCTCCAATAATAGTAGTAATAATAATAATAATAATAATAATAATAATAATAATAATAATAATAATAATGCATAAAATATAATGTTCTATTAACAGGACAAGAAAAGAATTACTTTTGAGTCCCAGATAATTCATTAAAAAATGTGAAGAGTTTGGTGGAAGAAGAGCCTATCCACGCTTTTAACTTCTGACAGTGTGATAAAACATTATTCTTTAATCAAGAAAGGAAGTATTGAGTTTAGTTTCTCTTTTTTAATAACAAAGATAACAAGGTTAAGTTATGCATATCCCACAAGAAAAAAACTCGTGAACGTACACATCAGGTGGTGATTCCTACTAACATATTTTGCAAAAAAAAAAACTGTATGGTAAGCACATGCAAATAACCCGTAAATCTTATCTATCTATATGTGAATAATGTTACGGATGTATTATGCACGCTTCTATTTCCCATGTCAAAGCAAAAGTGATTAACACTTTTTAAATATTATACGAATATAAACCTTCCCCCCATGGGTTATAATAAGCTTTTCCAAATAGGTTATGCATAGGCCTACTGTAGCAATGGGCAAGGAAGCTTTTAATAGAAAAAGAAGCATCTTCTGCGAACCTCTGGAAAAAGAACTAAGGAAGACACTAGTGAAGTGCTTTGCATGGAGTGTGGCATTGTATGGGGCAGAAACGTGGACATTACGACAAAGTGAAGAGAAGCGACTAGAAGCATTTGAAATGTGGATATGGAGAAGTATGGAACGTGTGAAATGGACAAACAGAATAAAAAATGAAGCTGTGTTGGGAAGAGTGGGTGAAGAAAGAATGATGCTGAAACTTATCAGGAAGAGAAAAGGAATTGATTGGGTCACTGGCTGAAAAGTACTGTCTACTGAAGGATGCTGTGGAAGGAATGGTGAATGGGAGAGGGCAGGAGAAGATATCAGATGATAGACGACATCAAGATATATGGACCATATGAGGCGACAAAGAGGAAAGCAAAAAATAGGAAATATTGGAGAATGCTGGATTTGCAGTGAAAGACCTGCCTTTGGGCAGAACACTGAATGAATATACAAATCTTCCCCCATGGATTATAATGATCTCTTCAAGTAGGTCATTCATCTATATATAGGCCTATGCGGCCTTCCCTTGTGTATAGAAATGAACTCGTTCATATTGCTGAGTTTATCGGATATGACATAAGCTTTTACATGACAACCTAAGTGTCCTTTGCGTGGGATCACCCAACTCCAGTATCTTAGCAGAAATTTTAAACAATGATTTAGAAGAGACACATATTCTATTTAATGAGAATAATAAATACGTAGACAATATCCATACACTGCACAAATACGTAGATGGCATTCCAATAGACTACTGTACAAAGACATATTGAAAACCTACACAGTCACAAACAAAATACATCCGAAACTAGGTCACATACTAGAAATTAAGAACAAGAAATTAATTAATTTCTTAGACACCACAATAACAATTGTAGACAAGAAACATAATTTCAAAATTCATAAGAAATCCACAACCACAGTAACACACATCCACAATAATCTTAATCGCCAAACACAACACAGATTTGCGACATTTCGATCCATGGAACATAGATTAATGAACATACCAATGAACCAAGAATACTGTAATAAAGAAGTACAGTTACCCTTAAAAGGAATGAGACGATTCTTGGTCGTCGGAAGTTAAAGTTCTACAGCGCGGTTCACTCGATATCGACGTAACGATACGTAACATGTCAAATACAGCAAGATTTGTTACGAGGACCACAACAAGGACAAGGACCAAAATAAGAATCACGAAGAAGACAGCCATTTAAGGCCACGATTTCACGACATAGCTCGGGTCACAAATTATCATTGCCTCTCTGTACCGAATGGCAAATTCCTGCTATGGGATCTACATTCTAGACTGCTGTTGTTTCTGTCTTGTCTCCGTAGCTCATATAATAGCGTGTCGGTTCCACTGCTTAACCGAAACGTCTCGTGTTCGATCCCAGGTAAAACTTTTTTTTATTGAGGTGTAATTAATTTCTTCAGAGTTCCTAGACTGTCTAATTTGTCGAAGAATATGAATAATATGCCCAATTTCTGGGTCTTACAAGTGGACTGAACCTCGTCAAAAAAATAAATCTTACTTGGAAGTTAAGAGTATTCTTCCTCAAACAAAAATCATAAGAAACAAAAAGAGACCTGTCAACTTAAAATCTTGTCCACATGCTATCAGCTTCTATTACAGCTCTAAGTCGGTCCGGCATGGATGTTACGAGATTGTGGAATAAATTCTAATACCCGGCGAGATCTTCCCAGGTTTTAACAACTTGATCCCACAATTCGTCTCGATTTCGAGGGCGTCGGTAGGCATAGGTGGCTATCCTTCTCTTTTTCAATTCCGCCCATAAATTTTCGATGACATTCAAATCAGGTGACTTCTGAGGCCAATTAGTGATTTCGATCTCGGGTCTCCTTTGAAACCATCTTTGAATGCTTGCGGCATAGTGCACGGGATGGTTATCCTGTTGGAACAGCAATATTACTTTGGGAAAACGTTCTAGGAGCGGAAGGAAGGAATATATTTTCCAGAATATGCTCGTAAGTTCCCGCATTAAACCGGCCACCGATGCGTTCTATAACGCCAGGTCCATCGTAAGACATCCACCCCAACACGATATCACAGTCTACTATATACAGTCACGAAGCTTGAGTTTTGAGGGTGCTAGAAACAATAGACTGTGACGGTACTATTTTGCATTGCCTGTAATGAGGCGATATTAGCGATCCTAATGGTGAGCAACTATCTAATGTTTGCATATTTACTACGTATTGAGCTTCGCGAGTCTATATACTAGACTGTGACGATATGCTAAAGCTTCCCGATCTTTCACGACGGTGCACATAGCGCTGATCACGTCGGAGACCATCCTCACGATACACACGGACAGGACTTTCGTAATCACTCGAGATGGTTGTTTCGTCGGAGAAAATTACATTTCTCCAATCGAAATCCACTCGATTAGTAGCGAACGCAAGACGGTAGACAGCTTGTGCTTCCCCCAATATTTCCATTTGCGCAGCCCTCCGGCGGTTCCTCAACCTGCTGATCACAGTCTGTGAAGAACCGGGAAAGTTAGATGCTGCTCTTATTTCGTTAGCAGTCCGAAAGGGGTCCTGTCGAACTGCCTTGAATAAGGGAGCATCCTCTTCCAATGAAGAAATCCGGGGACGCCCAGGAATAGGGCGATTTTCGACCTCCCCTGAATTTTGGTAACGATAAACCCACCTCTCGGCTGTACTTCCAGGAATACCGACCAAACGGCCAGCAGATCTAGCCCCATATCCAGCCTCAACTAGAGCTATAACTCGCTGTCTCATGTCACGTCGGTTCGCTATTAAGATGAGAAATTAGGGATGATGATAATACTTTAGTGTAGACAATGACTATTTAACGTGATAAAGAATTATTGAAATAAGGGTCATCTTTCACAATAAGAGTCAATAAATCAACTCTAACTTAAATATTTAAATAACAGGATATAACAGGAAGTCCAATTGTTGCGAAGCTAATCAAATTAAATCTAATTACATTAAGTAAACAAACCCAAAGTTATGACACCACACTGCTACAGCTAAATTGTAGGTTATTAATATAAGCATTGAATAGGTCCGTGCTTATGCGTTGGACGACAAAACCAAACATCGAAAAGTTCGAATCTTGCCGAGGAATGTAACTTCTTGCTTTTTATAATGTAAATCAGACTTCTAACTACAATCATTCATATTTATTAATATTTATTAATATTTATAGCCAACATTGAATTTGTAGAGAAAAGACTTTAGAAATCTCATATGGAATTTATGATCTGTAGTGACATAAACATAGATTATCTCTCGGAACTTTTCCGTAAAAGTAAATTAAATTCACTCCTTGAAACTGGAAACCTTAATCGTAGACTCATTTTCTCACCAGCATACCAGCTGAAGTAGCACAGCCATTGATAAAAGCTTTGTACACTGAATTAGACTGAATTCCTATTCGACAGCACCCATAATCAATGGCTTGTATGAACATGATAAACAAATCCTGTTTCCAATGTTACTGAACAATATCAAAATATTAATTTAAAAACTAAAAAAGGGTCGTAAATGCTGTATCTAGTGATTATTTACATTTATGTCTACAAAATGAATCTTGGAAAAACGTAAATGTTACTGGTACTGCTGATATTAAGAGTAAATGTATTGTATTTTTCACTTCATTTCAGAATCACTTCAGTGGATGTTCTCCACTCAATGTTGTGAAAAAAATTAAAAAATAACAACATGTAGATAATGTAGGGACTTAAAAATCTCATGTATTAAAAAGAAGAATCTATATGTAATGAGCTACAATGTAACTATCCTCATATTCTTAAATACTACAAGAAGTACAGTGTAATATATCAGAATTTAAGAAAGAGGGAAATAAAACACATTTGAATAGAAAAGCACAAAATCCAGATAATGCAATTAAAGCTATCCGGAATATTATTAAAGTTAAACTTGTAGATATCCTAAGAAAGAAAATAGTTTTTCATTAAAATTGGTGATTTTAAAGTAGAGGATCCCAACTCTATTGCAGATTCTTTTAACGTCTTATAGTATATAGTACAGAAATATTATTGACAACTTAAACATTCAAGATTTTGCAAAATATACTGCAATTAGTTACTTAACACATGCATTTAATAGTTAGTATTAATATATGTAATTAATCAATAACTGCAACAGTGCTTATTCATTCAATCATAACATGAATGGAATTGAATGCACATTAAATTAAACACTATTGCAAACACGTAGATAAAATAGTTAAAATCAACTAAAGGGGTGAGAATGAAATAATCCAAAGCCACAGTTTTAACAAAAATTGTTTCGTGCGAGTGATTTTTTACACATATGAAGGGTACACGGGAAAAACGATCAAGGTCCATCAAAAATCGAAATTGAGTTAATAATGCTATCTTATAGGCCTAGTGGAAAGGAAGTACTATCTTGTGGTCTAGCTAGTAATAAGAAATCATCGTTCTTGACATTCCACTACGTCAATTTCTATTAAATACACACATAACAAAGTATTAAGTGCTTAAACTTTAAAATTCGTTTTTCTCGCAACTTTCTAAAATGGACCTTGATCGTTATTCCCGTGTACCCTTCATATGGGAAAGCTACTAGTAAAATATTGTAATAATTACTCAACAAATGACATAGCCTAAGGACTCTAAACCTTTGTAAACGTTTGTCTGTGTGGCTTAGGAATATTTTTTTAATTTCATTTTAATTGTTAGTTTTTAATATATATATATATATATATATATATATATATATATATATATATATATATATATATATATGCATTTACATTGTATGTGTGTGTATGTATAAATGCATTCATTAGATTAACGTTTATAATATTATAACTTGTAATTTTGTAATTTCTGTGATCATAACACTTAATCTGAGGACTTTGTAAAATTCTATTTCAACGTTATTTAGAAAAAAAAAAAGTTTATATAGACTAAGAATCGAACTCGCTCTCTTCTACACAACACGCAGAGATCTTAGCGTCTGAGCAATTGCAACGACTCGAAAGCTTTACTTTCTGTGCGGAGTGTCGATCTAGTCATGAAGGTCCATTGTCGATTTAACTACACGATTTATTTATATATTTATCTTTTATTTACGTAATATTATCATATTTTTTGCAGTTTTTGAAGTGAATTCCGGAACGATGCTAGTAACAAACCAAATAGCTTGAATCTAAGTAACTCAATATTCGTTATCTTGTGTATCAGTGCTCTGGTCTCTGATCATGCGCAGTGTTTTACATCTGAGACTTAGGAATATTAAATTGTCTCATTCCTTTTCAGGGAAACTGTACATACTGCCAAATACATAGAACAAGGAAATGCAACAACCCTAACATAATAGACATCATAAAAAGTCAAAACATAATTACAAGAAACAAAGAAGCAAAACATAATCACAAGATCATAACAAACACAGCGTACTAACATACGAAAATAAAAACACATACAGGATTGCATCTTCCTTCAGGAAATTAAAGTACAATATTGCATACAGAACATGGAACACACTACAAAAACATCTCTACATACAAACAAGAAAAACTAACAAATATAGCCTAACTGGTTTTTATAAATCAATATGCAGTAGTTGTAATGACTTCTACAGGGTGTTAAAAATGTATCCAATATTTAAGAAGGTGCTAGTATGCATCAAAACAAGAAAATAATGTCTAATAAACATGCGTACTACAACACATACTTTCTGAGATCTGAACACTTCTTCATAGGAGGTGCTCAATGTGACGTCCACTCATGGCAATGCATTCCTCTGCCCTTTGGCGTAAGGAATGACGCACTCTTTGAAATTGACCTGGTTCTTTCATGTGTCCCCATAACCAAACGTCTATGGGATTTAGGTTTGGGAAACGAGCAGGCCACGGTGTGGGGCTTCCCCGACCAATGCAGTGGTCCTGAAATGTCAACGTCAGGTGTTCACGCATATTGCGGAGAAAATGTGCCGGTGCGCCATCGTGCATGAACCACATCTGTAGTCGTGCTGGCATGGCACATTCTCCAGCAAGGCAGGCAATACGTTAATAAGAAAGTCCTGAAAGTCTCTGTGGTAGCACGTATGGCCCTATTACTTTTTCACCAAGAGCGCCTGTCCATACGTTGAGTGAGAATCGGTGCTGATGCCTCGTTTCTTCAACTGCATGGGAATTTTCATCAGCCCACATATGTTGATTACGAAAATTCACAACATCATCTCTGCTGAACCTCGCTCATATCCGCAACCAGACTTTTATTTTCAGTATTCCTTGCGACGTAACATTATTCCATTCCAAAAGTGTCAACTACAGTATGATTTTCTGGTAGTCTGCTGTATTGTAGGGCAGATAAATGCATTGCCATGAATGGACGTCACATTGAGCACCTCCTATGAACAAGTGTTCAAATCTCAGAAAGTATGTGTTGTGGGACCCTTTTTTATTAGACATTATTTTCTTATTTTGATGCACACTATCACCTCCTAAAATATTGAATACTTTTTTTTAACACTCTGTATATCGGATAAATTGGGAGTTTTTTCTAGCGCGATACAACGAACACATCGAAGTCATAATCAAATCTCACAACACATCCACCTATGCAGAACATAGCACCACTCTAACTACAACTACAGAATAAAAACATACTTGAAACTAAACATAATAGAACAGTACGAAATATATATACACACAAAGCACAAGCACAATACAACCTCAATATTCAACTGAATTTCCGAACGCAACTCTTTTCGATACAACTACTTCGATACTTCCACACGCACACACAACCCACCTCTACCCACAAACTCCTCAATCAAGACATAAAACAAAAAGAGAACGAAAGGATGTGCAGGACCTCACTAGAAGTTTGAAGATGCTGTAAAGTCTCGCCGAATAAAACTAATCACTTAAGTAAAGTAGGCCTATCACACAATTTCAGTATTTAATTTAGCGAATTTATTCAAGTTGATAATTTAATATGTTTAATAATTAGTGATATAATAGGCTTTTCTTTACAAATTCTCATTCTCCTTTTTCCTCTTCCCCAATTACATCTTTTAAAATAATGCAATCTACCAATAGTTAAAAGTAATTACACTGTTAAATTAGCCCATCTGCAGTGATTATTCACGCAGTCTAAAGGCAAGTATAAATTTGAATAGACTGCTTGGTTTAATTCCTTTCAAAAGCTAAGAAACCAATGAACATCTCAGAGTTACTTGTTTCCGGACGCTGGTGCAGGATGTCAAGAAGTTCCTTCTGTCATGCCACGTTTCCTACACATGAAATCATCAGCAATATACATGACTCGTAGGTGACTTTCGACGCAACAGCGAATTATGTCCATTCATTTCCGTACGTAATACAATCTCATCATTTTCATATGCAATATTTTACAGGTGTGCTACAGCTACTCTAATTACATAATAATATATTACGGTACAAGGTTGGGAAGTGCTGTTTACAAAATCGAGGAAATGTTTGAAAAACGAGCAGAGCGAGTTTTTTAATTTTAGAGATTTTTAATGTACTTCACAAAAAGTGTATTGTACAACATTTTTTGCATGATCATATTTCTAAAATTGCAAGTAGGCCTATATTTTGCATTGAAAATTTAAAGCAATACTATTCCAAAGCTTCGCAAAACTATACTGTAATGGTAACTAAGTAACAATAAGTGCACTGTAATGGATCTATTTCAGTACAGTTTTATGTTTGAAGAATGGTTTCCCTAGCAACAAGTTTCTGTGTAGGAATTCTAACTTTCAAGGACTAACAACAATAGCTGTAAATGCAACACAAAAACACTATCGTGCAGAAACGTCGAGTACAATGTTTAAAAGGCTGTCAAGATTATTGCACACACTCCACTGAGTACAAATGGTAGTATTTTCAGCTATAAATCAGAGGGCTCGGATTCGATTCCGATCAGGGAAGTGGCGACATATCTACCTCCCATATGGACTGACTGTGTTCCCTTGTTCCCCTTTTGTCTTAAGAAATGACCTTTCACTGTGATAACTAGAGGCGATGAATATCTTTCACAGAAGAAATGAGTACGTGTTGTGTCGTCTTAGGCTGTGACAATATATTCCCTGTCACGACAACTAAGAATCAGCACCTTGTTCCTGTTTCGTCTTAAGAAATGGAATTCTGACCAATGGCGGTCTATATCTTTGCATTATTCTGACCAATGGTGAAGTTTTCTTTTTCCATAAGAACTACTGTATATGTGTATTTTCTTAAAATGCTGCGGTGTGTTATCATGATCAGTGGCGATGTATCTCATAAGCAGTCATGTGAGTCACTTGTACTTCGTCGATTTAAGCTATGGTTTTTCAATACTTTGACCAGCGACCCTCCACTATGCCCATTAGTGGCGAATTACAAACTGAGTGATTGTCGTACTGTTCTGTCGTAAGATGTGATCTTTTATGCTAAACAGTAGCAATAGGCTAGAATATCTTACATTAGAACTGAATGAGAGTCCCTTGTGGTAAGTTGTCTCAAAGTTCGGCCATGCACTATACTGACCAATGATAATTTATCTTCTTCAAGTAAGAAGTGAATATGTGCCCCCAGTGATGTAGACCTATGTCTTGAGACACGACCTTGCACTATGTTGACCAGCGGCGATATACTACAATAACAGTGTATGTATCTTGCCCTTTGCTGTATTAATTTATGACCTTACACTATCACTATACAGTCCAGTAGCGATGTATCTTGCTCACATGAGAACTGAGGGTGTGTCCCTTGCCCACTTTTGTCTTATATTCTGACCTTGCACTGTACAGTTCAAAACCTGTAACCTCATGTAAAATTGCGTGATAGTGTCATGGTTAAGACATTGAGTTATAAGCCGGAGGTCGCAGGTTCACTCAGCCTCTAACAGAAATGGATAGACTACCATGTATTTTTCTTGGGAGTGAAGGTAGCCAGCACGTAGGACTGACATCTCTACTGCTATTCAGAGTCGAATGACTCGTCAGGTGAGGATCTTAACATCCCGCCATCCTAAGGGCCTTTTGGGACCTGTAATGGGATGGTTTTTTTCTGCTGTAAAATTATACGAGTATTACTGAAGCACCTTAGCTGCTTCGATGACATTGGCCTAGTCCTATAGGCCTATCATTAGTCATTTCTGCCTTTCGTATGTACGAAAATGGAACTACGATTAAATTGGTCGAAAGTAATATTCAATATATTGAACTAAATATTTTATAATAAGTATTTGGAAGGACAAAAAGCCAAATCACATCAGAATGAACAAAAAAAAACAAAAGGATATTATTACTTCTGTGGGACCATAAGCGCTCGGATATTTGAATTACAGGAACGTCAGTAGATTTTACGATCAGTACGTCTGTTCTCTTTATTAATCCTCCATTAGTAAAATTATCATCACTGCCATTTTTTTGTAACGCTGATTCACTTCTCACGGCTCATCACGAAAAAAGTGACCTACATTTCGGCCTAGAGTTCTTAGAGTAGGCCTAGGTTTGAGTCAAGTGACAAAGTACCCACGGTTCGTATCGATATCAAGAGTATGAAATAATGGCCAAAACTGAAGTAAAATTACCAATATCTGTCATATTTTCAGAGTCCCAGTGGAGAAAATAGGCCTAACTATTTGAAGACGATAAAATGAAAGTTGAGAAAGTGATTTCAGAATCTTCCATAGGCCTATTAATAACTGAAAATAAGTTTTTGAACTAAACAGTTAGAAATTTGTATAATTTATAAAGTTTAATAGGCTAATAATAATAATAATAATAATAATAATAATAATAATAATAATAATAATAATAATAATAATAATAACAATAATGATGATGATGATGGACCCAATAATAACATTTTAAATTATCATAATTGGATAGCCGACACACGTTAACAATATTATTTTATCTCTGCATAACCAAATGGCATAATCAAATTATCAGTCCACATCCGTACTATAAATACAATCCAGAAACAATGTTTAATGCATGTAACATGTTGCGATCTAGTCACAGAATCCGAGTAAACAGTAGTAGTAACCTCTCAGATATTATACTGATGTTATGTAGATAAAACTCTGGCTAAGGTCATAATAATAGATAAGATCCTAAAATATCAATCAAAATGTGTGGTAATGTCATTGATTAGAACAATGCCAATAATTGAAGGGTTCAGAATCATAGTGGGCCAAGTGCCATTTGCTAAAACCGTAGAAAACAAGGGTTAAAATTAAGTTATTACCATAATTCAATAGAAAGATATAGCAAGTAATACAAAGTATACACATTAAAACTAAATGATATGTCAATCTTCATTAAATTATGATATTCACTTAACTTTACTCCTTGCTTTCTTCGTTTTTAATAAATGGCGCTTGGCCCACTATGGCTCTGAACCCTTCACTTATAAAATAACTTTATCCCCCGAAAAATCACGTTGTGCTAAATCCTAACTACTGATTGAGATAACTTCTTTCATCTGTGATTCATTCAGTGAGCATATATAATAATAATAATAATACTAATAATAATAATAATAATAATAATAATAATAATAATAACAATAATAATAATAATAATAATAACAACAATAATAATAATAATAATAATAATAATAATAAATACACACAACGCGTGACAGCCGTAAGTATACATACTCAGCATGACGTATACTTACTGCATGAAACTGGTCGTATCTTAAACTAAGAGAGATATGTGTAACATGTTAAAAAATAATGAAAGAACCATTTCAATTTTATAGTCACCTTGGTTCTCACTTTGTAATTTTTAACCATATCTTGTGAAATGCTATAATCAGTACAACAAATTTTATATAGGAATGCGAATTTTGTTCTAGACTTACAGCTATAGAGACCTCTTAATTTGTTCCAATATCCGCCCTAACCTAAATTCCATTGTTATCGGGTTAACGCTTTGTTATACTTTGCATCTCGACTTCAAGATTTTATTAAGTTCCGTAAGGCCCGCGGTTGGTGTCTTGTTCTTTCTTATTTTATGTTCATATAGACATAATCTGAAACTGATCAGAAAGAGAAAAAGGAATTGGTTGGGTCACTGGCTGAGAAGGATGCACTGAAAGGAATAGTGAACGGGAGAAGAGTTTGGGGCAGGAGAAATCAGACGACATTAAGATATGTGGATCATATGCGAATACTAAGAGAAAAGCAGAAAATAGGAAAGATTGAAGAATACTGAGTTTGCAGTGAAAGATCTGCCCATAGGCAGAACACTTTATGTATGTATGTATGTATGTATGTATGTATGTATGTATGTATGTATGTATGTATGTATGTATGTGTGTGTGTGTGTGTGTGTGTGTGTGTGTGTGTGTGTGTGTGTGTGTGTGTGTGTGTGTGTGTGTGTGTGTGTGTAATAAATATAGGCTAATTGAACGAGTTACAAAACCAGTGAATGATGACTAGCGCTCGTTGCGACCAACGATGGAACTAGGAGGTAGACATACTCCGACCGTAAATGAACAGGTCTCCTCTACAAAACATGAACCTACATATCTTGAATCTTACAGACCGGCGCAAAACGACGTTACACCCTTCCACATCGATTCCAGAAGGTGCACAGACCGTATCTTGGAGCAATCTAGTGGCAGACCAAGTGAACTACTGGGAGTTTCTGCAACCAATGACAAAGAGGGGCGTGGAGAAAACATTTCATCATATCGTCTCTAGTTCAAATTTTAACGAAATCTCGAAATTTACTATGATGATTTAGTTTTTATCATTAAGACGTCAATATTATTTTATTAATACAAATATTTAAAACAAATAGACTTCATTTTGATTTAATTTTATAATATGTAATGTACAACGCAGTTACAAGAAGCGTATGTAATTTATAGGTCATTTATTATAATTTGAACTGTAACACTCTGATAATACCGAAGCAATAGTAAAATGAGTATATGCTTGCACTTATTGCAAAGAACCTGTCATTTGTGAATGGAAAGTAATACAGGAAATGAAATAGGGCGAAACTCATTTCATTGCGTCAATCTACTCTCTATATCTAGTACATAAAACATACAATTCTAAGACATGGACTATATTATAATCATTTATCACAATAAACATCGTGACTTATACGAAATGGTCTGCATCGATTCTATGCAAAATTAGTTACTATAACTTTCTTCAGGGCATTTTGTTTTGTTTTTTTTTTCCTTCTTTTCTAGATTGCTATTTTTAGATTATTATTTATAATAGGGTCCACTCGAGAATTCTGTATTCGTGGCATGTGTACTTTCCAACTGTTTCTGTAATAACATAATATTATGTCACTACTAGGGTTGCCAACTATTTTTTTAAGAAAATAAGGGAGACTAAGGAATCGACAAAATTTTATATAGAAAATAGACAAATTATTTGGTTCAGTTACTTAAACAACTTTATTCTAACTTCGGCACCTAGGCTTAAATTAAGAGTATTTTGAGATGGATTTTGTCTCGCGTAATAGTTGAAGTCGACTGCAGTTTGCAACTCTGGTTTGATTAGACGTGCTGTGGTCCTATTTCGAACATCTGTTCAATTACTTATTATTCATGAGATGAAACATCCCCTTGTGTGACATTATTATTTGGTAGCTATGCTTAGAATAAAACTAGCCGGTTTTTTTTTAAATACATAATATTAATATTGTTTGATTGTAATCGGATGAACACTGAAACACATTTCCGGTAAGCATTGCGTTCTATAAAGACTGCACATTTTAATACATCTCTTGAACAACAAAATTCAACATATAAATCATTATCATTCACGGAAAAATTAAATGTTTAGAATTACAGTTTTTATATTACGCAAAAATAAGGGAGAAAAATGCTCGAAGAGAAGGAAATATGGACAAATATGTTAAAAATTAGGACAAATACGGGAGAACCCGGGAAATGCGGAAGAGCTGGAAACCCTAGTTACTACTTAGCAGTCAATGTTTAATTTTCTCTCATATTTTCCTTTCGCTTTATTTACAGTATGTCTATATGTATTTTGTCTAATAGTTTGTGGCTTATTACTACTCTTAGAAACCACATTCTGCGCCCTCAAATTTTATAATAAAACAGTATAGTCTAATAGACTAATAATAGTAATAATAATAATAATAATAATAATAATAATAATAATAATAATATTAATAATAATAATAATAATAATAATAATAATAATAATAATAACAACAACAAAAGTTGAAAATTGGACACAATTTATGGTATAAGATCGATCAAACTTGTGCTTAAGATGATATTATTATTATTATTATTATTATTATTATTATTATTATTATTCCGCGCCTAGTCGTATGGTCTAAGGCGTCATACCTTGGACTAGTGATACAGAATGAGCGCTGATTCAGCTACTCGTGGAGGAGAAAATTTTTTTATTAAGTTTCGGCCAGTGTATAGGGTCGGTGCCCACATATGAGGAGCTCACAACCAGTGATCAGTATGTGGATTAATACAATCTCGGATGAAGAAAACTTAGATTTATTCATCGCCATAACAAACAAAGTCCATAACTCATTTGTTACTCCACAGAGGGCAGCATTTCCTGTGGAAGGTAAAGGTTGCTAAGCGTGAGCCAGGAACTTTAAGACTCAATATCTCAGAACTACTGTATTCCAGATGGACTTGGTCCACTCTGCTTGTGAACCCCTCATATTAGGCCTATTATTTTGAAGAATTGGGGAAGGTAAAGTAAACAGCGAAATCTTGTTCTGTACGCCAGCTAGAACGCCTGGAGGGATCATTATACTTACCACAGGCTATGCCCATAACGGTTGAATCAGGACGAATAGAAGAAATAGTGTACGCACTCCTATGCTTTCTCATTGTCGGTGGCGGACCTGACAACTAATGGCGCTTCGATCGCTAGGAGCCATCTGTTGTCTGAAGTGAGACACCGAAAATATATTTCTCGCGCGTTTAATGGTGAAAGTTTCTAATATGATTCGTTGTTGAGAGTTACGTAGATGTCTTCAATTTGTTGTGCTCTGGATTAACCAGTGACAAAAGAATATAGTGTGGTGGTTTACAAAACAATTATAAAAATTCCGTACTGTTTTGTTCCGAGTTGTAGCTCGGAATACAGTAGAAATAGTGGAACAAGTCATTTCTTTTCATCTCCCAAAGAAAAAAAAAATGAGTTTGGGAAATGGGTGAGAGCGATTTCTCGGAAAAATAGGCAGCTTTCGGTAAATAACCGATCAGACTGTTTTAATATAAAAAGTCATAAGACAGCAATACCGCGAGTGTGTTGAAAATTACAACCAGGAACTCTACCTCACATTTTCCCTAATTTACCGAAATGATTATATATATGAAAATAAACTTTGCGGAGCGGTGATATTCGATGAGGTCAAACTCAGGGAAGAAATTCAATTTAATAATTATTCCCTTAAAATGGACGTATGTGTTGATTTCGGAGATCTCACGACTGATATCCAAAAGAATCAATTAGCAAATCATGCATTAATATTTATGTTTATGCCATTTATGCAAGATTGGATTCAACCAATTGCTATTTACGCTAGTAGAAACGCTACTCCAGGTGACATTCTCGCTAAAATTCTTATACAAGTAATACTACAATTAGAAGCAGTTGAGACGAGAGCAGTCGGTTTCACTTGTGATGGCAGTCAAACAAATAGAAAGACCTGGAAGTCTTATAAATCAGTGGAAAAAATTTTCAGAATTAGGGGCCTATACTATATTCCTAATTCGTTCGACGATAAAAAAGAAAGATACAGGCATTCTCAGATATTGTGCACATACTGAAATGCATAAGAAATTATTTCCATGATAAAACTGAACTCTCTTGCAAAGAGAAAAATATCAATTTTAGTTTTTATAGGAGACTTTTAAGGAAGACTTATCTGGATGTGCGGGTTTTAGGGTTTGTCCTAAGTCGACAACAGCTCATTTAGATCTCTCGTCCTTTGAGAGAATGGATGCCAGACTCGCGTTCCAACTCTTCAGCAACAGTGTCGCCAAAGGCCTCAAATCTTATCGGGAAGTAGGGTCATCGGGTTTCGAAGGCAGTGAGGGCACTGAAGTATTTACAAAGCATTTAAACTGTATTTTCGGCGCATTAAATTCACACATTTCTGCTAAGGTTCTTTATAAAGATTCTTCTGATCACAAATTCCTTACTGATTTTCTTCAGTGTCTCACAACTACAACACATTTGCGTCTGCTACAACAATGCTTAGTAGTAATCTCGCAGAGTACCTTAAAATTAGCGAATGGTTTTGGAGCAAAGGATACAAATATATCCTAACAGGGAAACTCGCCCAAGACCCCTTGGAACGTCACTTCGGAATTTTGTCTTCACTCAGTTCAGATGACCATTCTTCGACGATAGATTTCTTCCACATGTATTTACTACGAATCAGATCCTTAATATTGCTGGAAACTCTGATGAACTACTCACAACGTTTGTGAATCAAATGCGAAACATTAGCGCGAAATGTGGAATTACGCGACAAGACATTTAAGAAGTCTGTAGAAACTTGTATAAAAGAAAGAAAATGTTATTCATGAAAAAATACATGGTCAAGACTGGGAAAGTGCTGTGCCCGAGTTGGTGAATACCACTCCTGCTGCGTTGATTGACAGATGTTTAGTGTATTATGTGGCCGGTTATGTCGTAAATCATTCCTCTAATTTTATTGCGTGTACCCTCTGTGCCCTTCGACAGGAATGTAATAGGTCTAAACATTGTGCAGCTCTCACTCAAATCGAAAACTACCGATCAGGTAGGAACGTCAGTTTTTTAACCCATCCCTCCCAAGCTGTGTATGAAAATTCAAACAGAATTGAAAATTAAAGAAAAGATTAGCTCAGCAAGTGCAATGTGGATGACATCTTCTATTTTGACACCATTGACGCTCTTTCGATCCAGTCTTCGAAAGCAGGTTGATGCAGAGAACACATCATGGTTATTATTACTAAATTAGTCTACCACTACTTAAAGTGCTGATTCTTCTCCAGGACAAAGTAAATCCGAAGATAAATTACAAGCTCGTAAATCCGTCAAGTCATCTCGCAAACTCTCGAAGATAACAGGCAACTAATCCGTGCGAATAATTTAATTCATTTATAGGCACAAAAAATATCATTCACCTCTTTATTTACTAACATTTTGTAGGTTTTTTCTGTCCCTGAATTCGCAGCTTGTTACGAAAAGATTATTTAAATGCTGAACTTATAATATTGCTTTTACAACGTTTCAGATCCCATTGTATGTTCTGTTAAAAACGTTCATAATAGTATTACCTGATACAACATCATTAATTGTGAATAAGAGACTATAAAGGTATTTCTTAAGTTACGAATAGCCGGGTTAAATGGAAGAAATTTGCTTTTAAAAAGGACTACATTCAGCGTAACAAGTACAGTACTGTGAACTCCTTCCGAGTCAGGCTCATAGCAGTAATAGCGCCGCGTTGTGGCGGATCCGTGTAAACTCACAGAGTGCGTACACTATTTCTTCTATTCGTCCTGGTTGAATGATCGGTCACCTTTGTAGAAGCATGTGGATGTGAGGTGTTCAAGTCAGTTGCTCGGTTTTAGCCTTCATTGCATGTTATGTTTAACATGCAGTAGCATATATCTATTTCAAATATATTGGTCATGTGCTGTATAGTGTATTTTTAACGCTTTAAACTTACATTTGTAGCTTTATATGGTGACTAATTTAGGTAATGTAGGCCTACAGATAGTGGTAATTAGTCTCAACAGATCTCATCGAGCTGAAAATGAAATTGGCCATCAAATACCTCGCATTAGCTTGACGTTGTTTCATAAAGTGTTATCAAGCCACAATGCCAACCACATTTTTCATAGCTATGTACGTGTCTCATTTTACAATAACATGAAAATAAATGACACAAATAAAGCATGAACTCTAAGAAAAATCTATTAGTACGCTTAACTCTTATATATTTCTTCGAGTTTGTTGTTGTTTAGTCAACTGTTCGAAGACAGGTTTGAACCTCACAAGTGACATCAATAAGGTATCATCCATGAGGCAGCTAAGTCAGTAGATAATGGGTATAATGGCCAGTTCCTTTTTCCCCCGTTGCATACATTGCTGACTAGTAACATATTACACTAATCAGACTTCAGATGAATACAAACGATTCTTCGAATATAATACTGAATTGAGTATAATGATTAAACAGAATCAAAACACAAGTATCATATGAAGATAACACATATTTCGTCTCTTTCTCTTACGCATTTCGCAACGATTCAATTCTTTATCATGTTTCGAATGTTATTACTGTTTGGAGTTCATTTTCTTCGTAAAGACATAGCTTCAAATTATTCACTATGCACCTAAGCGCAAAGATATACTGTACTTTCTTTTTCTGGATTCGTTGAGGCCGTAACATGCATAGGTAGGCCTATGCTCAGTACCTGGAATAGGCCTATATAAGACGAAAAATAGAATAAGACACAGTAAGCACTCATTCAATCACGAAACGTGGCATGCTTAAGTACATTGATTTATGTATTAAGTAGATTTAAGTAAACAATTTCTAAGAAATTCCCATCAGATTAGGTCTACGTCTTCAAATATCATTCTTCCTTTAAATATAAGAAGAGCACAGGGGAAAAACGTGGTAAGTCCAAAATTATCAATTTTATGTTTTAGATGTCATGTTATAGCTTAGGTAATGTAGATTAATGTAGCTTAACTGTACAGAATAACAACCCTCATTGGTCCAAACAAATCTGAAGAATGAATACCAAAGACAATAGAATATAATAGATCTTGAAACTTTCAACTTCCTTTCCTGTAAAAACAGTAAAATGTGACTTGTCAAGTTTTTTCCCCTGTAGCCTTCATATATAATTTATATTTGTGGAAATAAGTGTTTGAAATTGATATAAATATAGAAAGATGTTAATTGTTGCAATTATTATTATTATTATTATTATTATTATTATTATTATTATTATTATTACCCTGTAGGGGGATTGAGAATACTGATGCCATATCCATCTCAGAGAACTTTTACGCTGACCCAAGATAGGAGCGTTGGCAACCCACACTAGGGAACTACATTAGGTTCGCTGAAATAGCCTATATTCAATTTTAGAGTAGGCAACCCACTCGTCTCTAGACCAGTCTCCCCCAAGAGTCCCCAGTTGACAATCGGGAAATGACACGAAATGGACATCCGACGGGATGATGATGATGATGATGATGATGATGATGATGATGATGATGATGATGATGATGATGATGATGATGCCTAACGTGGGGAAATATCCATCTGAGGCCTTGTACGCCACAAGTATTACAATACATTTTTCAATTTAAAAAAATCCCAGACCCAACCAAGACCTGACCCTAGACAGCCTGTAAGACAGGCTGAATGTCTAGAATACTCAGCCACCGCAGTGGTTTCCTACCTACGTTACTAGTCGATACCAACCAACCGTTAAGGAAAACATTTCAAATGGAAATAACTTAGGGAATAATTTTATTATTGAATACAAACAGCTTAAGATATTTACAACTGACTGTGGAAAACAGGTAAACTTGTTTTTATTAAGAACGATTATTGACAGTCTTTTCACAGTTTTAATCATTTGTGGCGAGGAAAGAATTTTGGCTCTAGGCATACATAATACTCTCTACCCGATCTCTCAAATGCAAAGTTTATGTGTTCATAGGCCTATCCTGTTCTCATTTCCGTATTTTCGTAACAGTATGGTCGTTTTAGTTCTCAAAATTAATCCGTGTAGATATTTCTATAAGTTTTATGGGAATATATTTTCATTGAGAGGCCTACATACATATGTATTAGACCAATTTACTTTTAGAGAAAACTAAGCATATTTTTACTCTATTCCCGTAACGGTTTGGGTTACAGTAGGTTAAATTTATCTTTCAAAATGTCGACCTGGTTGGCGAGTTGGTATAGCGCTGGCCTTCTATGCCCAAGGTTGCGGGTTCGATCCCGGGCCAGGTCGATGGCATTTAAGTGTGCTTAAATGCGACAGGCTCATGTCAGTACATTTACTGGCATGTAAAAGAACTCCTGCGGGACAAAATTCCGGCACATCCGGCGACGCTGATATAACCTCTGCAGTTGCGAGCGTCGTTAAATAAAACATAACATAACATCTTTCAAAATGTTTTTCATTGGCGATAAATAACCGTAAATGAAAACATCGTTATTTAAAAACAATTCTTCAAGACACCGAGACGATTACTGTAATTAATATTATTATGAAGCAAATGATGATAAAGATGATTATGATGATATTACGAAGCGTATAAGCAAAAAGAAGATGAAATTGATGTTTATGGTGCTGCTGCTGATGATGATGATGATGACGATGATGATGATGATGACGATGATGATGATGCTGATGATGATGATGATGTTAGAGTTGCGGTCACGGTGAGAAATAGGATGGCAACTGTGATGATGAGTCGCATCAGAGGTTCAATGGCAAGAGCTCCAGCTTTCCACGCTGCATACCTTGGATTCAGACCCCTATGAATTCAAAGCAAACACGTTTCCCATGGGATGCTTCAGTTTCCCTTCCCGGAAATCCGCCAGTTTGTCCATTAACATAATCGCCATACTGTCGTAGTAAGTCCACTTCGCATAGGCCGGAGGCAGGAAAGCAATGAAATTGGAGGAATTACTCAAATAGAGGCGTAGGTGCGATCAATGCATGGATTCTAAGTAGCCTACCTATTATTAAAACAAACCATGACGACGAAGAAGAGGTATAGTCTATTGAAATAATACGAATAAAAAGGCGGTGATAAGTAATAAAGAAAGAGTAAAAGAGAAAGATTTTTAACAATTAAGCTCATAGTAAAGAAGAAGAAAATTATTCAAATGCAAAAGATAAATTTTGCAAATCAAGATTTCAGGTATAACTCCCTGTAAAGTTGATTTGAATAATTTCGAGGGAAAAATTGTTCCGGAGCCGGGTATCGAACCCGGGACCTTTGGTTTAACGTACCAACGCTCTACCACTGAGCTATCCGGGAACTCTAACCGGCACCGATCCAATTTTTCCCTCTATATCCACAGACCTCAAAGTGGGCTGACAACCGTTAAGCAACCAACTTCGAGTGCACACTAACTCCGTGTGACTTAAATTGTGGTTTTCTGTTAACGAACAGTGACGTGTATTATGCAAATCAAGATTTCAGGTATAACTCCCTGTAAAGTTGATTTGAATAATTTCGAGGGAAAAATTGTTCCGGAGCCGGGTATCGAACCCGGGACCTTTGGTTTAACGTACCAACGCTCTACCACTGAGATACCCGGGAACTCTAACCGACACCGATCCAATATTTCCCTCTATATCCACAGACCTCAAAGTGGGCTGACAACCGTCAAGCAACCAACTTCGAGTGCACACTAACTCCGTGTGACTTAAACTGTGGTTTTCTGTTAACGAACAGTGACGTGTATTATGCAAATCAAGATTTCAGGTATAACTCCTTGTAAAGTTGATTTGAATAATTTCGCGGGAAAAATTGTTCCGGAGCCGGGTATCGAACCCGGGACCTTTGGTTTAACGTACCAACGCTCTACCTCGAAATTATTCAAGATAAATTTTATTATTATTATTATCATTATTATTATTATTATTATTACTATTACAGTATTTCTTTTATCAATTCTAATGATTAACTTATCGAGTTTCAACACATTACATTATTTATTGATTAATTACCTTTCATATGAAAGTTATCTTTATCTGTGGTGGGCTGTGTGTCCCAGGATAATTGCTTTTGACAAGCTTTAGGATTCAAAATGTATAACATCTTTTCATAATGAGAATGATATAATTGATGAAGACTAAGAGAAAAGTTAAAGGAGAAAAATGAAGAAGTAAGAGGAAACGTGGAAGAAAATAAACAAGAGGAAAAGAGAGAGAAGAAAACGGCAATTACGGTGATTAGAATATGAGAAACTAGGTAAAACTAAGAACGAGAGAAATGCGGCCGGTCGTCATGGAATGTAGTATGGACCACGGCGCCTGCTCAGTCGATGGTAGTCAAGCCCTGCGTGTTAACACAGCGTCACTCGGCTGCAGGCAAGTGCCACGTAAACACCCAATAGCCAGTGCTCGGTGCAGACAACGAGCCATCACAAATTTCGTTTGTTGTTTCAGCCACTAACAATATGCGCGAGACGATGATAATAGATAATACGGTATATGATTATGGAGCAATAAATAATTACCACGCAGCTTGTCAAGGGGCCAGTCTTAGCTCAGTCGCCGGAGGAATAAATTACTACTGTAAGAATTAAACTCTATAGGCCTACAGTTAATGTCGCCTCTTCCTGTACCATGTCTCCACAGCCGCTTATCCGTCCTTGGTTTTGAGGTTCCTGTTTTTCTGTTCCCGAAGATGTCCTCTTGCCATATTCTTTTGGGCCTGCCCCTTCTCTTCTTGCCCGTTGGTTTCCATAGGAACGGTATTTGTAGCGTTCATTCTTCTCCGGACTCCAATTTTTTTTTACTCGACTGATGACTGTCAATAGAAAAAATCAAGATGTATAAAAAAAATTGTTTACTTTAAATTTTATGTTTGTGTTTTTCGTACGAAATTTACTTTATTGGTATGATTATGGTTTACTTTATTGGTATGGTTATACTTTATTGGTCTGTTTATCAACAGTAATCTCACTAGACGTTTTGACTTATCTAGAGAAAATCAAAACTCGAGTGGGATTTAATTGACTATTACACGATTAGAAGAAAGTATATAAAGATTAGAAGTAACGAAGTACTCCAATACAATAAAATATTAATTGACTTACGAAAATACAACTGTCTTCAAATGTATTATTGTACCATCTCAACATTACAAATATTACGCTAGATGCATGCTAGATGGCAGTAGTGAGCAATGCCTTCTCGTCGAGAAGTTCTCGATCTATTATACACGATGGCAATGTTACTAGTCAAGAAGACTTTGTTGATTTAGTTTCATTTTTATTAAAATGCAACATTCCACTTCAATTATCCGAATCCCAGTAATCAACGTCACTTGACAGATGATTTTCAATAAATCTTAATATTAAACAATCTCTGATACGTGACTATCCATAATATCATATAGCAGAAGCTATAACATAACCTAACTAATATACACAAGTGTTAGAAAAGTTTTAATCAACGACGATGACATAAAAAATAAACATGAATAATTTTGAAAGGAATAATTATTGGATGTACAATTTTCAAATTTGAATGTGGTTGGTGGTTCAATTGATGTTATATTGGACGTGTGCGTAATAGAAGTGGAACTCGTTGATTTAGGCCTACATGGTGTATTCAACTTATTCAGGATTTCCGAATGGTGTTCTTCGTTTATTTGTAAATCGGATTTCAGAAGATGCATAGGTATGATCAGTGATTTTTATTAATTCTTGTTCTTGAATGCCAATGCGAGTCATATTTGAAACTGCTGTGCATCGACTGGAGTGGTTTGTAATTATATATATATATATATATATATATATATATATATATATATATATATATATATATTTTTTTTTTTTTTTTTTTTTTTGACGTCCAGACCAGTGCAGTTTCAAATGTTGGCAAACAAAGAAACAAATGCTAGGGACGCAATAAAATTAAACAAATGCTAGGTACGCGATAAAATTAAACAAATGCTAGGGACGCGATAAAATTGTGCGATAAGCAGCCATGATTGGTTGAAATACGTCCTTTCGTACCGTTTTATTGGTCAAAAGTAGTATGACGTAGTAAGAGTGTAATAGTCATTATAATCATATTAGGACAAAATTCACCATCAATGAAGCTCTAAAGTCTTTATTATTATTATTATTATTATTATTATTATTATTATTATTATTATTATTATTATTATTATTACGGTAAACAGCCAGTTAGGAGTAAAATTTGCATTGGAACCCATACGTTAGAACAGGTAAACTCATTTAAATATTTAGGTTATAATTTGACATACTTACCTGTTACTGATATATCTGAAAATTTTCAACATTTTAATGGAGCCTTAAGAACCATCAACCAGGTTTTCACAACCGCGAAAACCCAAAAACATACCAGGTTAAAAGCATATAAAGTTCTAGTAAGACCTGTCCTCATGTATGGTAGTGAGGCCTGGACTGTCCGAAACTCAGATGTTCAACGCCTAACAACTGCGGAAATGAGATTTCTAAGGAGGACTGCCGGCTACAGCTTGCTTGACCACAAAAGAAATGAACTAATTACAAAAGAATTGGAAATTACACCTATTTATAAACATCTCAACCACTATAGACAAAAATGGTTTAACCATGTCAATAGAATGGACCGTTCCAGACTCCCAAGACAAATTCTTCGCTATATACCACATGGAAGACGATCTTTGAGACGCCCCATGAAAAAATGGACGGAGACCGTAACAGGCCACTAGGCCTAATACCTGCAAGGACGACGATGATGATTATTATTATTATTATTACTATTATTATTACAGTATTACAGTATTATTATTTATAATTATACTCATCAACATATTCATAAAGATAATTCTATATTTCGTACTTACATCAGAAATAAAGACATAAATTTCAAAGGAACGAGCTATCTTTAATCCACGGTAATCCATTCAAGTTACAATAGGCTACCTTTCACAGGATAGGAACATTCCAGATCAAAAGTATATTATACATTAGAACATTAGCATTCGCTCTGCTCTACATAAGCAAAGCTTAGACACTAAAACGGTAAGATAAAAACAGGATAACGACAGCATAAATTAAATTCACGCGGCAAGGAACTAAACGACATACATATCAGAATTACAAGATGAACCGAAGCTTACAAGAAAGATAAAACAAAAAGTATTGTTAGAAAAATTAACCGAATAAAAATACAAATGGTTCGACAATGTAGACCCAGGACGAATGAATTGTGACAGATCAGTGCACATCATGATGGAATATTAGTCGAAATGGTGATGATGACTGCAGAAACTTCTGAGTGTACGAGACTGGAACAAATTATGGTAGAGTCATGATAATGATGACGACGACGTGTCGAAATCCAAGAGCTGTGATAATAGGTTCATGTGTATTTTATTCATAATACAAGTTATGGAAGAATACTTCAAACACTACAAGTTAGAAACATCAAACGGATCGAAGAATAGGAGACATCTAATCTCCAATCACTACGGATGGAAATAACACTGTAAACGTGCAAAATAGTCACATTGATTATCTAAAGTTTTTATATTAAATTCTCAAACTGTCCTTTGCTGTACCATGTTTCATGCACTGGACTGAAAACCCTATAGATATGAATAGCAATATCAGTGCTAATAATAATTACAGTGTAGGCTACATTCCAAGCATTTGTCAGTTGAAAAACATTTAAAAAATAAGAAAAGATGCGGATCAAGGAACGTATTTTAGGGGTTGTAGTTTTAAAACAATTTTAAGATCGTCTGGTCCCGCCTTGTAGAATGTAGGAGAGCTGAGGTTTCCAGTTGAGTGCAACGATTAGGTCCCCCCACCTTGCCTAATAACCTAATTTCATTGCGTACGAAGACAACTACTACTCGCCATTCATGGAGAAGAGCCCGATTGCGTACAAAGTATAACCAAATTACCTAAAGTAATAGTATGTGTCTGTGTACTGTTAGTAAAACGAAAAATTTATTGCTACACTGTTCTTTTAATATTTGTATAGCGAAAGAACTGTTACTTTCGTTATTCCGTGGAAGGGTGGATCAGTCAAGACAAGGAAGTATTGTGCGTTAAGTTCAGGATCTCTCTCTCTCTTTCTCGCTCTCTTTCTCTCTCTCTCTCTCTATAAAATACAGTTAATCGGGAAAGGAAATAATAGGCCTAATAGATGGTTTCAAGTGTTATTTTCACGAAAATGTGAAGAACAACAAGAAACTGTTCTAAAATGAATTGTGGGTGTTACATCAAAACATGTTCTAATATGCTAGTTGTAATTGAAACTTGAAACAAGTGTGCAATAGGTTTATAGGTTTATAATCACCACAGAGTTGAAGATTATTTTAAATCACCAAATAATTCGTTAACTCCACCAAAACAAAAGTCATATAGGACATCTCTGACTGACCGAGAAAGTAAATCTACAAATAAATCGAAGGAAAGAATGTCATTCTACAAATAACTTCTAGGAAACAATGCCAATCATTTTAATAAAGTAGGCATTTCATACTTTCGGAAAGTTTCTATCACTGAAGAAAATCATGTCTATTACCGAAGCCTAATAGTGTAAAAGTGTATGAAGTTTTCGATTCTATGGACATAAAGACATGAGATGGTGAACCGTATATCCTGGTTAATAATAATGACAGGAATATAATATAGGTTACTTAAAAGTTGAACTCCCAGCTCATTTCCTGGCTTGTGGATACCCTGCACTATACGACCGCTCGGTTCGACCTGACTGCCCACGTCAACACGACCTCCACATCTATATCGATGGATCACGTTTCGTCAGAAATGAAGAGTCATGTACACTTGTTGGTTGCGCTTTCGTTGTTTACGATAGAGACTCTGAAATATCCTACAAACAGTATGGTCTCTCACCAGCGTGCACAATATTCCAGGCGGAACTCCTAGCACTGAAGAAAGCAACAGAATGGAGTGTAAATAGACCGTGTAATGTACTCGTACGAATTTTATGTGATTCTCAAGCAGCACTCGCAGCAATTGACGATAAATATAACCTCAATCCAATTGCGGTTGGTATTAGAGAAACTTTGTTACTATGTAAGCAACATGTATGTTTCGATTGGGTACGTGGTCATGTAGGGAATACAGGAAACGAAAGAGCAGATCATCTAGCCAAGATGGCCGCAATTTCGGAAACAGAACACACATACTCTAAACAACCCCTCTCTTATGTAAAAATGCAAATGAAGGTGGACATCTTAAATGACTGGAATGCAATGTGGTTAAATAGTACAAATGGTCAAATCACAAAATCACTATATTTTCCCACAGTTAAAGATAGACTAACCGTAAAGAATTATGAACCATCTTACATATCCACGCAATTTATGACTGGACACGGAAAATTTAATTCATATTTTGAACGTTTCAAAATTGACAACCCAAATGGCTCCTCATGTCCCTGTGAACACCCCACACAAACAGTCGACCACCTGTTATTTCAGTGCCCACTACAGGAACGCAAGAGATACCGACTAGAAACCCACCTTAGCATGTGCGATACAACTTTCTCACCACCAGTTACAAAAGTTCTTCTGAAACAATGTTGCATAAAGGAATTTCACATATTTATTACAGGTGTATTTAAGACCTTGTAGAAATAACAGTATTTAGTAACAGTGTCCTATATATTCTTTTGCAGCCAAATTTGTAACTTTTAAATGTATGGTTATGTTGAAGTGTATATGTTGTAGAGGATACTTGATTTGTTGTGTATGTGAGTCATAGTTATGGGATGCTTGATTGTGTTTGTGTGACTATTGTGTATTAATTTATGATGTATGTTAGGGAAAGTTGCTTAATTGTGTTATAGAGTACCGCTATAAGAAATGTTTTGTTTATGTGTTGTAACTGTTTTCTGTATGTCTCAATTGATGACTGATGTTTGATTTGCAATCGCAATGTTTAAATTACGGATTGTTTAGGTTTTATTTCCATTGTGTAAGCTAATTTATTTTTCTTTTCAATTTGTTTTATGGTTAGGAATATTTTTTGTGTAAAACTATAGCCCTAGCATACATATGTAAAATAGGGCTACCCCCCATTGGAGATACAATAATAATAATACTTAAAATTATTAGTAAAAGTGATAGTGCCTACATTTTTGGTAGACGGAGCATTTAAGAGCATTATTTTATCAATTTTTTCACAATTCATGAGGTTGCAAATGGAAATTTAGTTCCATTAGTATTTCGTTCACTCACTAGTAAACATTATTATACAGAGTTGTTTCCGATCTCTGATGACAAATTTGAATGACATCATGTGCGTAAGGAATCACACCGACAGCTGAGGTGACAGACCAGTAGTGAGTGATTTCATATTCAGAGTGCACGGTGTATCACAATAGCAATGCCCAAGAAAATCGAGCCTTTTGGGAGGGGTACATAACAACCCTTTCCGATGCCAAGTACAGTTACGTGAAAATCATACGAGCCTACAAAAACCGTGATTTCCTTATTTCCATGAAAGACATCTTGTGTGCGAAAACTCGGATGGGATTAATTCCAGAGTGGAAAAAGCAAGCAAATCCACCCCCCGTCACACCGTTACAAGTCGCCGCACTCCACGAGATGATACAAATTAATTCCATTCGAGCTTTACCAATCTTATTAAATACACAGAAGATGCCTTTCTTAGAAATAACGAAACCTCGTTTATTGCAGGCTTTTTTTATTTTCACTTAACTGTACTTGGCATCAGAAAGGATTGTTATGTACCCCTCCCAAAAAGGCTCGATTTTCTTGGGAATTTCTGCTGTCAGTTTCCGTGCACTCTGACTATGAGATCGCTCACTACTGGTCTGTTACCTCGCGCCACAGTTCAGCTGTCGTGTGACTCCTGACGCAAATGATGTCATTCAAATTCGTTATCAGAGATCGGAAACAACCTTGTAAAGTACATGTCAGTCATGGTTTTCATTTCTTAATATTGTGTGTAAGAGTCGAAAGTTATATTGCAATCCCGTTACAAATTTTGCAAATTTAGAGAAAAAACTATTCATCTCGGTGTTCATTTCGGTATAACTCATTGTTGTAATTGAAGGATGTAGGTAACATTTGAAACAAACATGGTGACTTAGAATTCAGCATGACGGTTTAAGCTAGCATTATAATAATAATAATAATAATAATAATAATAATAATAATAATAATAATAATAATGTTTTATTTTCGCTGGCAGAGTTAAGGCCATAAGGCCTTCTCTTCCACTCAACCAGCCTTAATCAATACAATACATAAATTTAAATTACAAATATTTTCATTACACTTAAAAGGTTCTCCAGCAATAATCTTCACTACACATTTATTTAAATTTAGATAAATCTATAAGGTAAAATAGTAACTTAATTTATGAGCTAATTTAATTCAATGAATTATAATTAATTTAATATTTGAGATAGCTAGTAAAATGATGAAAATTAATTTAATATAAGCTTACTAGGACTATGTTACAGGGAGAATATATATATATATATATATATATATATATATATATATATTTCTATTTCTATAATGAGAATATTAATGTAATTGCCATTAGAGGTTTTGTAAATCTATTTAGAGAAATTAAAGATAATAATAATAAGAATGGACAGATGTTAGTTTCATTATAAGTAACAAATATTAATCAGCAATTCATCTGTTAAGTAAGAATTTATGTAATTTTGACCTAAATGAAGCTATTGTCCAACAACCCCTTATATCACTCGGAAGCGAGTTCCAATTTCTAGCAACTGAAACTGTATAGGATGAAGAATATAAAGATGTCTTGTGGTAGGGTATAATGAGTAAATTGTTATAATGAGATCTTGTAGCATTATCACAGTGATACGGAGCGTTAAGCTAAAGAGATTTATGGACTATCACACATGACCAAAAATTGCAAAATTGCATCGACTCTGATCTCCAAAAATATCACCTTAAATGGCAAGCTCTTTCAGCAAGACTACCGATGACTGGAAACTTTCAAGAGTTATTTTACTCTCACTACCTAGGAATTTTTATAGGTTGTAAGTGGATTTTAGAGCTTGTAAGACAATCTTAGGCTACCTAATTTAGGTCAATATCGTTTGTAAGTAAGATTCTACGGTGTGATAAGGGAATAGGCCTAATTATTGATTTGTTTATTATAATATTTTCTGTTTAACGGGTTTATACACAATAATAGTGTAAATAAATATACATACAATTTTACCTTCTTAGATGTGCTTAAAGTATATCAGACGGACACAACTGTAGCGATAAATACTTCTACAGCGATGGCACACAAATCCTGACCTGATATAATGCATAAAGGATGATTTCTTTCATTCAGAAAAGCATTAAGAGGTACAGCGAACACAGGATTGACAGATTTTACTTTCTGCAACTTATAGCATTCCAACACAGACATTTTAAACTTTATCAGTACGGCATAACAGTAAGGAAAAGCCTAACATTTATTTATTTATGTTTAGTTTGCGTCCCCGCTGTGCACCCTTGTTAACGCTAAATGATTTTATACCAGAGTTTAAAATAGTAAAATATTATGATTCAACGATGAAAGAGTAATGGAATGGAGAAAAATTCCCTCCGGCGCCGGGATTTGAACCCGGGTTTTTAGCTCTACGTGCTGATGCTTTATCCACTAAGCCACACCAGATACTACCCCAGCGTCGGACAGAATCGTCTCAGATTAAGTTCCAACTCTTTCATCGTATGATGACGCAGAATATCTGCATGGAAATATCACATGTACTTCGGTATATTAAAATAACATATATATATATATATATATATATATATATATATATATATATATATATATATATATATATATATATATTATGATTCAAGCTATGCTCAGCAAAGTAGTGCAACTGGAGAGTAAATAAACTCGTCTTTTATGTAATTAGACTGTGATCCTCGAACGGCCATAAAGTATTACACATGCAATCCGGCGTAACTCTTTTCAAGGGGGAGAACAACCCCTCAAAGTTTTACAGCTGTATGTAACTGGTCGACTCCGGTAGGAAAGTAAGATTCTTAAGAGGGGTGATAAATAGAATTCACAGAAGAAAAGAAGTGCAAGATTCCTGTCAACACGTGAATAGAAGAATATTAACAAATAAGAAACTTAACATCGAAGAATGACAGAAAATAAACTATGTACTCGTAAAATAGATTAATTTAAAGTTAATGTTAACCAGAAACAATAATAATATATTATTCAGTACGCTTCACATTTGAAAAAGTTACAGAAATGACTAAGGATTGCTCGGATTAAAGGTCACTGGTTTGGTTAAAAAATACAGAAAAAATATTACCCTAACATTTCGGAGGACTGTCAGATATTCACTAAACAAATATCACATCTATTGATTTTTTGTGTTTGCCTGTATATTTTATACTAGGTTTCCTTCTTTGTTTCGCAGAGGTTTTCGAACTGTCACAAAACCTTTTCCAGGAGAGACAACAGTCTCATTTCAAGTGACCTGCACAAACTATCCGTAAAGCTAGGAAATTATTGGGCGAGAAAAAGCTGGCTTGATGTTTTGCCTTCAACACTTACATTCATCATAGAAACCTACTCGTACTCTAAAGATTTTTATCGGCTATGGCCGGGTTCTCTAATATGATTCTGAAGAAATCATATTTATCTTGAGGTTATGCATGCGAAGAACAACAATATTTGAACAGAAAACAACCGAAAAAGTATATTATTATTTAGACTACCCATCCGCTATATTTTCTGGCACCTTTAATAAAATTATTATTGTGCCTTTACATTTTCTTTTGTTTCGTTCTTTGCCTTCTTGAGGCCTCTGCAGTCTCAGTCGAGACGCTTAGGACTTTGTGTGGCAGAAACAGGGAACAGAAAATTGTATATACCATAAATGGATATCCGGGTTTAATCTCTTCCGAGAACGCCGTGTTAAGGAATTTATCGTCTCTGAAAAAATCATCGCTCGTACGAGTTTGAACCTTAGAAATTCTGACTCCATTGGCGGGAAGGGTAACAATAATCCTCCACGATGACAAAATGTAGGCATATAATTACTTGGTATTTTTCTATAGAAACCGTACTATTACGGGAAAATGCCTAAAACCTATATTGCCTATCATAATTCTCGTAGAATCTGTGAAGATCCAACCTTAATCTCTGTTTAACGATCCATCAATTGACTGAGCTACAGAGTATCTGCGTAAGAGGGATTTATCATAGCCTATTGTATGTTCCCGGTACTAAAATGAGATAAATCAGTGAGGGAACATCAGGTGAGAAGTGACCTCTGACTCTTGTTCGTGGAAGAGGTACACACATATAACATATGGCGTCCATATCTAACAGGAATATCAAGTGAACACATGTTTCCTTCACGTGATGTAACTTTCCTTTCAAGAAGCTTTGCCATATTCATATCAGGACGCCATATCTCTTCTAGTTACTATCCTGCACGTACAAGATTCTGATTTCCGACAGCTCTCAGTTAGAATGCAATATTTTTTCTTTGTTATGTACCGGTACTTCCACAATATTGTATTTCTCAAATGTGATTTATTACAAATAAACAAGAAAATAAAACTGTCACAATTTTATATTTAAACTCAATGTCTAAATCTTACAGTTTCTTAGAAAGACATAGCAAAAAGATGGATAGAAAGAAAAATAATAAATTATTTGGCATTATTTATCAATAAAATTCATTTGAGACGAAGTTCCTACGATTTCTAGGAAACATCATGCAATTTTCTTACAAATGAGGCGTAATGCATATGAAAAAGTCATAATAACTAAAAATAAATGTAGCATTCTCAATATACTCTCAAAGTAGTTTCAATTATTATTGATTCGTGAGAATATTCGATCGAAAAAAAAGTTTAATGAAGCCGTAGACAATTTTATAGTGCGATTTATGAGGTATTAAGATTAGGCCAAGTACATCAGCGAAGAAAATGAATTGGAAATGAAAAGGAGAACAATACAAATTCAATTAACAGAAAAAGAGTAGCTAAGAGACGAAGATGAAAGAAAATGATTCTAGTAGAAGAAATAAGGGAAAGAATGAGAAAAGAAGCTACAATAACAAGGAAAAATTAGAAGAAAAATATAAAAAAGAGGCGAAAAAGAATAAATTAAAAGACAAAAGAAAAGGCACAATAGGAAGAAGCGTTAGAATAAGAATAAGGTGTAGAATTAGAGGAAAGGGCTGATCAACATGAAATGGAAAAGAGAGTTGAGGTAAAGGGAGTAAAAGAAGAGAAGATGGAAAAAAATATCAAGATGTCTAAAAAGTTGAATTATTACGAGGAGGAAAGAAAAATGTGTAAGAAGCAAAGGTTAAAGATAAAAAGGTACAAAAATATAAAGAGCAGTAGAAGCAGTAGCAAGATTTGGAAGAAGAAGAAGAACATGATCAAAACAGGAAGAATTTAGAAGAGGAAAAGAAAACAATGAACGTCACCAAGATAACACATTCTCCTCACAGGTCTATTACGTTTCACGCTTCTCGCAACTTATTTATTTCCAGTTGCGAATGACATTAGTATTTATAGTTAAGTTTCTTGAACTGTTCATTCAAAAGATTTAAATACCTACATTTCATATGCATACAAAAATAAAAGAAAGCTTTCGTACCCTGGTTTGCACATGAAATGTAATGACAAAATCACTTCATTCATAACTGTATAATTTACCTACATACACGTAATTAAGATGTTTTAAAGTGTATCTTGCAGTGAAGGATAAAGAGTATAAGTGCCTAATTAATTATTTGTTCACAAATTCATATAATATATAGGGGCTCAGTAAAGTGGTACAAGTGATGTTTCTAGAAAAACGAAATAAGTGCAGGAACTCATATCAGAAATCAGTATCTTATAGAGAAAAAAACAGTCCAAGTGTTGTCTTATGCTAACAGTGAAATCTAGTGGGTTTATGTTCACCTCTATTAGAACCTCGCTGTCTGGGAAAAAAATAGCACAAGTCACACAGTTTTCTAAGAATTCTATCACTGTACCACATTTCACTTGTACCACTTTTCCACTGAGTTCCTACATATATTCCTTCGATAATCGACTTTGAACATGACATGGCATTAATATTAAACTGTAGGACCTACTAGATTTTGGTTTAGTTCCCTCACGCGTCAAAATGGGCTGATGATAAGGAACACTAAATCTATAATAATGAAACGCTCTTCACTAAGGACAGTGTTTGTACTGGATTGGGCCTGGAGCTATTTAGACGTGGAATATTTATTACGTCAAGTAGAATAGTGTCTATTCATCATTCATAGTTTTTTGCCCAAGGGTAGGATTTTCACTACAAACTCAGCATTCTCCAATCTTCTCTCTTTTTTGCCTTCTTTTATTCTCCGCATATGATCCATATATCTTAATGTTGTCTATCTTCTGATATCTTCTGCTCCGAACTGTTCTCCCGTTCACCATTTCTTCTAGTACATCCTTCAGTAGACAGTTTCTTCTTAGCCAGTAGAGATGAGCTTAAACGATATTTTCAAGTATCTGTGACATTCAAATATATGTGATTTTTATCGGTGAGTTTGTCACACCGATAAAAATTATCATGAAATATCAACGAACAGTTAAATATGAATACGAATTCTCTATAGGCTTACATACCATAGCTCGGTAATTTATATGCGAAAATCCAACAAATAAATTATGTACACGCACCATTAACAAATGAATACTGGCCAAATTTTATTTAGCAATAAGGCAGCCACCGACGTAGTCGGTCGGCTAAGGCGCTTGCCAGCTGATTCGGAGTTGAGCTTGGGCGCGGGTTCGATCTCCGCTTGGGCTGATTACCTGGTTTTGTTTTTTCCGAGGTTTTCCTCAACAGTAAGGCGAATGTCTGGTAATCTATGGCGAATCCTCGGCCTTATCTCGCCAAATACCATCTCGCTATCACCAATTCCATCGACTCTAAATAATCTAGTAGTTAATACAGCGTCCTTAAATAGCCAATTGAAAAAAAAAAACAATAATGTGCCAAAAGTTAAGCTCATGTACCAAGATTTTGCATTGTAGGTACTGAATCAGTTTATAATTTTTAGATGGAGTTGGGTACGGAGAAATTGAGGTTATGTGATTATCAAAGACCGAGGAAAGTTCCACACGATGTCAGGTTCAGTACGTCTGGAGTGTTTGTAAGAGTGAGATTACGCATGCTTGTGCAGAGAGCGCGCTTCTTCACTGGTATAGTCCGGTGGAAAATAAATATGGAACACTCTCACACGCCTCTTTCATACAGTATCATGACATGAATTGGCTTCCATTATAGAACAGTACGACATACATCTGCTTCTTTGTACCCTTGTAATCTGTACGAAGATTTTGGAAACAATTCTTTTACATTTGCGATGAAACTATCAACAACTGGACAGCAAGCCCGCACTTCTTCCGCTACTCTGTGAATTGCATGGGTTGAACTTGTCAAATGTATTGCGTTGGGATATATTTCTTTCGGTGTCTTTCCTGCTTTTACCATATACGGCGCACAGTCGGTTACGAAAAGCAACACGTTTTCTCATTTAATACTCTCAGTCCATAAAAGTGGCATAGATCTCTCAAACAGATTGACAATAGTTACATTATTTACTTTTTTCAGTTTTTGAGATGTCAAAACAAATTTCTTGCTTGGTTCTGTTGAGGACAGCATTCCTATGACAACATTTGCTGCATATCGTCCAAGAATATCTTATATCCCATCGATAGATAGGCCCTACCCATATTTTGTTGTTGCCTATAGCTGTTCGAATGGAATTTAGAGTTTCTTCGTAACATTTGGGTAAATAGGTCGTACGTAGTGTTGTGTCCCTCGACAGTTGTCTACGAGTATATTTTGTAATAAATTGTTTAAAATATGGATTATTCAGTTTGTTCAATGGTATATTCGCACGTACAAACATGACACAAATCAGTATAAAACTCTGACTGTTCATATGTAGTTCTTAATGTGAATTTGAAGAAGCAGCAAACACCTTTACCTGTGCACTATATTTCTTTTTTCTCTTACAGTGTTTTTCTAAGTCATTACTTACACTTACTTTTAATTGTACATTGCACACGTTACATGTTATATAGGCCTATTCGCCCTCCACACGAAAATACTGAGTACCAAACTTTGCTGCAGTCAAATGCAGTCTTGAATTATCTTCTGATGTCATTATTCTGTGCGTACTAGTTCTTTCTGATTGACAATCACAACTAACTTGCTAGTAAACAACATGCAATACTCACACTACACACGGTCTGAGAGGTGTAGCAATGAGTCTTCACGTACTCTAATACTTCAATATACTCTATTTCAACCGCTGCAGAGCGTACCATTTGTATTCGTATCCGACAGTATCTGTGACCGTACGTCATGCATTACGTCACTATGGTTTGCGCACAGTCTAACCACAGTCTAGTATATACAGTCCCGAAGCTCAATACGTAGTAAATATGCAAACATTAGATAGTTGCTCACCACTAGGATTGCTAATATCGCCTCATTACAGACAATGCGAAATAGCACCGGCACAGTATATTGTTTCTAGCATCCTCAAAACTCAAGCTTCGTGACTGTATATAGTAGACTTTGGTCTAACCTAGTATCTCTATGGCCTGGGACATTCCTCGATCTTTGGTGATCATTTTTCATCATTTTAAGAGTCATATTTTTATTATACAATACTAGCCATATCCGTGCGCTTTGCTGCACTTAGGCTATTATAAATAAATATAACTGATTTAAATGTATTATATTTTCAAATACAGCTTTGTTATTACATAGCGAATAATTAGTTTATATTAAGTTGTAAGTCGTTTGCTCCTGAATTATTTTTGAAGTTGTATTTGAAACTATGAATGTAACTGTTATTATCATGCATTCTTTCTGGAGTTGTTCAATTAATTCTGTTCGCAGTTTTAAGCTTGGTACTATATTTATAAGAACTGAGGGTTGCTACTCTCAGCTGGAAGAAGGCTTTGATTATTTTTTGCACTAAATGATTATCATTTGGATTAAGGTGTTGTATTGTCTTATATTATTTAAATCTTGTTTTGATAACGGATGTACTCGTATACTTCTAAAAGTAAGTCTTTAAATTGGTTATGGGAGTTCTTGAATCTCAGAAAGAACAACTTTTCCAGCAGGACAACATAATCTGTTTGGTTCATTATTCCATTTTTCGCTTTTCATTTATTACATATTTGATCCATTTTACCTATTTAGATACCATTAAAATGAGCATAATCGATATTTAGATCGTAATGGAATGTCAACATATTATTATTGCGTACGCACTCGTAGTTCGTTAATTCTCTGAGGACGTTCAGTGCTCTTTTTTCTTTCTCTAGCCTGGTAAATTCGAACTCTCTTACTGGCAAGTCGCTCAAAGCGTTCGATGCTAGTTCCTCTTGCTAAAACCACTAAAATGTTTGCATTGTTACTTCATAAACGATTCTCCCGTTCTTCCTCACTCTTATTAAGTCTCAGAATTTTGTTTTGTTTTCAGGCAGAAGTGCTTCGGTATAAGTGAGACATTTTGTTTTGGCATTTTCAAGTATGGCACAGACCTATCTACCTAACACTAACGTATATAACCTTTTTCAGGGAATACCACCCGAAATGATTAATCTCCAACTCACACTAATTCATTAAATGAATGAGCTTAACATTTGAGGAAGGATAAGAAGATTAGTATCTATTCGATACGTTCAAATGTCAAGTGAAATGTGTGATAAACTGTTTTGGGCTATGTTTTTTTTTTCTGTCATCATGCAGTATCACTATTTCTCCATTCACTGTCAACGATTAAATGAAACAGATCGGCAAATGCACTCTGCCCTGTCACAGGGATCCGATCATCGACGATGATAGACAAGCCTCAAACAGGTCGAACTAACAGAGCTCGTCGATCAGTCCTCGGTTGTGAAATGATACGCTCGAGCGCAAAACGTTTACTCGGTTGGTCGCTAGCGCTCGAAGTTGTTGCACTACAATTACACCATTCTTTTAATGCCTGATACCCAAAACAGCCTATCTAACCATTTGCTTTTACTTCAGATAACAAAAATTAGAAAGTATTTCAACATTTCATTAAGTGAATATAATTTTTAAATAACACAATTCTTTAAATGAAATAATTCTTTATATTATCAATAATGTTATTCATTATCCATCTTGTCGAACTCATTATATCAGTAACGAAAATATTTAATGTAGCTTAGTAAATACTGACTGTATAAAGAACAGAGATTTTGTGACGTGTGTCAAATTTCTTCAAAAGCAGACATAATTTATTTCAGTCACAGTATTCAATAAAAATAAATCAAATTTACAAATATGTAATTAAAAGTTGGAGTGAGTCTTAATGGGAGTCCACCTGTATATTAGGCAACAATTTCACACGACTGTCCACAAGTATCATATATACACGGGCTCTTGTTGACTGCATATGCGCAGTGTGTTGGAAGCAAAACTTATACAATAAGGGAGCTCCCAATTTTCTGGAGCTCCCAATTTTATTTCCGTATCTGTACATGTTTTCTTTGCTTAACATTTTTACAATAGTGTATAAGAGATGCTTAATCGCAGACAATGGTTAACGTTTGGCCTACATATTATAGTAAGGTGTACACAGAATTCCACATTCAACAACCATATCACGAAATGTCAAGGATGGAGCAAACAAAATACGTGCTGAAGTTATTCCAAAATTAAAAGAATCAATGGAAAAACCGCCATTTTGGTTTTGAAATTAATAATTTTTTGTTCAATCTTATCTAGAATTTCCTCCTTGGTTTCTTTAATATACAGTATATACTTTTGTCCTATTCCATTACGAATATATAACACTGTTACAAAATGTTATAAGTGAACTGTTCCGTTCTACTATAGGATAAAGACTGATTTTTTTAAACAGTCGTTTCATAATGACGACTTTTTGATTCTCATTTTAGTATCGAAAAGTCATTTATTTTCGCCTAAAAGTGATTTTAAGCACGTTAATTAGTAGCTAATACTGAAAACATAAAATCCAACTATTTATTTATTAATTATAAATATCCACAACACAATTATTTAAATTGGAAATTCCAACATTTGGAGATACATTAATTATTTACTGACTTCAGAATCACTCATTTTCCTAATTATATTTATCACTTTCGTTGTTATAATTGTATACTCCAAAATTACATGATAAGCAGAACTCCACTTAAACAACTTCTTAACAACCAGTAAAACAATCACCATAGCCTACTACATATCGGAAGGTCGTGAAATCTATCTCTTTTCATAAGAATGTAATATTCTTTCGTCTTTAACATCAGAAGTTCGTCATTGCGAGAGAACGAATCAACAACTTTATTCTCTTCAAAATATAAATACATTAGGGATTCTCGAGCGACCGTCTAAAAATCTTGTATGAAACACGTTCGAAACTAGCGTTTTAAGCACTCGCCGTGTTGTCCACATCACCTGGGTCGATAAATAATCTTCACTTCTCATGCTTAAAACGCATCATTTCGCAACTTGTTACATAAGCAGCTGATTTATCTCTTTTTGATACTGCTTAGAACATACTTTATATTTATATTCTTATGGACAAAATAGTTTGTTAAAATTTTATTTCAGTTGGTTATGTAACAACGCTTTATAAACTAAAAGGTTATCTAGCGATGCAATTGGTGATATCTTATTTAAGAGCTAATAATATTGTACTTGCAATGAGTGAACCATTAGAACGAATATATTGTGTAAACGATCTACGTGCAACTATTAATCTTACTTTTCATAATCGCATATTTAATATAACAAATAATGCTTTTAAAAATCTAGAATTTATTATTAGGAACTCAAAAAATGTTGAAAACATTCGACTTTGACACTTCCTTTTAATTGTCATCTGCCTGTACGTGCTTAATTGGAATATGTCTCAGTAATTTGGCCTCCCACTTGTAAATCATAAAGTAATCAAATTAAGAAAAAATGCAAAAACGATTTTCAAAACACCTTTATTTAAAAAAATATATCATAATTCATCCTCTCATAACAAAGTTCTGTACAATATTCTACTTACTGAATTTAATTTAATATCTCTTGCCAGTCGCAGATTACTTGTTAGGTCTACTTTCATTTTACAAAGTATTAAATTGTCTACTGAATAATAGCTAAATATTGTCACAGATCCAGCTTAACGCTCAACAAATTTAAGAAATCGTCAATATTATTATACTACAAAAAATCAAACACTTCATTACATAAAAAAACACACCAATGTTAAGAATGTGTTCTAAATTCAATGAATTTTGTTAAATATGGAATCTAGATTTCAGCATTTCTTATATTTTAATATAAATTATTATGAAAGTATTGTGGGTAATTTATTTAAAACAATTTTGCTATTTGTTACTCTTTAATCTTCGTTTACACATATCTGTATCTTTTATTTATACCGGGTCATTCCATAGTGACACACGTAACATTTTTAAGTGCCTAACTATGATCTTCACAGGATATTTAATTAAATACTTAGTAATCCATTAAAAAGACATTACTGTCTTTTAACATATATATTCCTAAATATAAACAAAAATTCTTAATGAAAAGGAATAATTAATAATGCAAAAAATATTAAATATTGTATGGTGTGACACACGAACATTTTCTTGCCACTAGATTTATTACCAAAATGGAAAATGTTCATATTATTGTGCCAAATGACATAAATGCATTCAATTGTTTTCCAAACAATAAAGACACTTGTGTAGTACATGTAGCTGCTAAATCACGAACTTTAAAAAAAATTAACAGTGCCATTAAGAAACAAAATATTGCAAATGTGTTGTGACACACGAACGTGACACACGAACATTTCTGTCATGTTGGTTATTAATTGTTTTAAATGCACTATAAATACATCACTTCTTGTGGAAGACTTATACACTATGCCTACAGTTCTTATTATACAAAACAACACTAGATTACACTAAAATACGCTTTTAAATTTAAAATATCCACGGTTGTTTACAACCATATGTGGTGATATTTCCTGTGTAATGTCATGTGACGAATATACCAATATGTCAACCATTTGTAGTACTTCCCTTCCTTGGACATCACAGACACTTTAAATTCTTCGCCACCACAAGATTTTGTAACTTCATATGTAGCCTATATTTGACGGCTTTTTTACTTGGTCATTTAACGACACTATATCAATCACTAGGTTATTTAGTGTCAATGGGATTGGTGATAGCAAAATAGTATTTGGCGAGATGAGGCCGAGAATTCGCCATAGATTACCTGACATTCGCCTTATGGTTGGAGAAAACCTCGGAAAAAAACCCAATCAAGTAATCAGCCCAACTTAAATTCTTGAAAATACTATTAAAAAATGTTCAAAATGTATTAATATTTATATCAATAGAAAAACCAATATAGATTTAAAATGACCTAAGTTTTAGAATTGCTAAATGATACCTAGGGTAAATTAATTAATGTCATAAAATAAAACGATTTTAAATTAATATCAGAAATTTAATACCATTTACCTAATGTGCAAATAATTACACCAATTTATTTATACACAGGCCTAGTATGGTGGCTACTTGTTTACGATATAAATGTACTGCATAAGCTTGTTTTTAATATGAAATAAATTAACATAAACTAGTTTTTTTAAGTTTTTAATTCAAGGAATTAAAAAAATAATAAATATTTTATACGAACTTTAGGCATAAATTATCTTATGCTAATTTTAGGCCTACACACTACATTTTTACAACAGTTGTTGTTTAGTCTGTCCAAATACAGGTGTGAACCTCACAAGTGATACCAAGAAGGCACCACTTATGAGGCAACTAGGCTAGGAGATAATGGGATAGCGTGGCCAGTTCCTTTCCCCCTTATAACAGTGTTATGGAACACATATTTCCAAGAGTGTTTATCTTACAGTTTATGTACATTGAAAAAAACGCACAGGTGCGTGTGCACGCACACACAATTATCTAATCAACAATAAGTATTTGAAATTCCACTACTAATTATATTTAGACGTAAAGACTTCCAATAACAACAAAATTTGTAACTGGATTTTAGAATAAACTTTAGTGACACACGAACATAACTTTTTGTTCGTGTGTCACAGTCATTGTGTTACGTGTGTCACGTGTTTTTCTTGTAGAATGCGTACATGAATCAAAATGTTGTCCATATAAGAAGTTGATTGTTATGTGATGTTTCTCACTTTTACATTTATGAAACATGAAAAAATGAAATAGTTTTGAAGAAATATAAACAAATGTCCATTTGAGCGTGACACACGAACTCTCAACCTTTCCTTGTAATAATTGCAATCAAGCACGAAATAATCATTCTATTACGGTTTCCATGCATTGTAATTATTAACAAAGGTCCGCACCTCATTATTAATTGCATTTAACATACAGAAGTAATGATTTATTTGCCTTAAATGTGCATTCAAATATGTGATATCTAGTAGATAATTTCGCGCTCTTAAACCACAGACTTCTCGGCGCTTTTTCTCCCACATACGTGTTGTTACACAATGAGTGTTAACAGATTCAAAAAATTCGGATCATAACGAAAAAAATGACATATAGGCCTAGCAAGCAAAGATTCGTGAGATTTTTATTTTTCGTGAAAATGTCGCATTTTCGTGGAATGACCCTACCTGTATTTACCTCTTTTTTGATTTACTTTTTTCTTTTTTTTTTTACTTGGTTATTTAATGACGCTGTATCAACTACTGTACTAGGTTATTTAGCGTCAATGGGATTGGTGATAGCGAGATGATATTTGGCGAGATGAGGCCGAGGATTCGCCATAGATTACCAGACATTTGTCTTACATTTTGGGAAAACCTCGAAAAAAACCCAACCAGGTAATCAGCTCAAGCGGGAATCGAACCCGCGACCGAGCACAATTCCGGATCGGTAGGCAATTACCTTAGCTGACTGAGCTACGCCAGTGACCTCTTTTGCCATTTTTATAGCTTAAGTAAATATAACTTTGTACTGTCTATTGTAGCCTAATTGGGACTTTGACCTGTTACAGGCAAATAAATAAATAACGAGATAGCATTTAGTGAGATGGGGCTGAGAATTCGCCATAGATAACCAGACATTCGCCTTACGCTTGTAAAAAGCTCAGAAAAATTCCAATCAGATATAATCATTCCAAGCGGGAATTAAACCCACGCTGAAGAATAGCATCCTAACAACAGGCAAAAACTACAATCGTCTGTGCTACGTGCACCGGTGATATTATGACATTGGAGAGGAGAAGAAAAATAAAAAGAGGGTTATATAAGAATTGAAATGTGTGGGAGAATGAGAGCAGGAGATAACGTAAAATAATGATTAAAAAAAAACTAAGATCTGCGAGTCAGTGAAGTTCATACGTAACTAATTGCCAGTAAAGCTGACGTCTTGAAGATTTCCTCAGATCACTTTAGTTGTACAAATAGACTATGCTATAACAGGGCTAGAATTATATGTAATGAAATGGTTAAATACGTACTGTACATATGGGCTAAAAATGTTTAAGACATGGAGTAAAATATGTACTACAATCATTTTATAAAAATGGCGCAAAATAATGTAAAGGATATCTGCATCATATCAAAATATTAATACTTCCGAAAGATTTTTCATATTTAGGCCTATAGAAGATCGTATTTTACAGATTATGGCTTACGATCTGGTGGAATTTTAACTGATTAATACTCCGAATGAATAAATATATCAACCACATTGAAGATGCACTCAAAGCTCATACATGACTGTTGTTGGTTCGTGAACTACAGAGCAGAACATAATATCACAGCTAAACTCTTATGGTCTTACTAATAAAAACCTTATACAGATGTTTAACTGTCTTATACTTACACAATGAATAGCTCGTTTATAAGATATGTGTAAATTTCTTACTAATAATCACTACATACGTCGTGTATAACAGTAAAATTGTTACATAGCTACGTCACAGTTTTGTCATTACTTCATTACGAAAGATAATAGAATAACGGAGGTTTTCTGTTGCATCCGATAGAAAGAACTAGTGTGTCACGCTGAGTATCGACAGTACAACTGGGCCTGGTCGATTACCATGCTATATTTTGGTCAAAGAGAACAGTTACAGCAATATTATTCTAATTATTCTGTGCTCTTTGGTTTGTTCTTCTGTGGTTACAAGGTAATCATCATCATAAAATGACAATCGATAAAAACAGCTGTTGGGGGGGGGGCGGCCATTTTTTTCTCTATATAGACTACAACGCTTGAACAAGGAGTTTCGTGTATATAATTATTGCAAAGCAATGCATAGTTACAGACTGTTTATACATCCATCGCTTATGCATGGTTTATTAGTAACATTTTCTGTCCCAATTCTGCATAAGTCTCATATAAAAACTATACACGTTTTATTAGTAAGACCGTTAAACTTGTACACCTCTCTATTAATGGTAAAGATTTGACCAGGCGACAATAGTAGATTGTTGTTACAGCTAAATTCTTAAACCCGAACACAGCTTTATCAATTGTAAATGGACTTGACCAAGCGACACATGTAAATTGATTGTTATACTAAACTATTAAACCTGAACACCCTTCTATCAACAGTAAATGGACTTGACCAGGCGACAATCGTAGACTGATTGTTGCTAACTGCAAATGCCACATTACTTACAACGTGCAGGCAGGAAAGATACTTGACACTTCTATTTATACAAAGCATGAGCTTCGCATTATTTTGAATGAATGTGTATTTCTTTCTAATTAATTTCATATTTTAAGGAGCCAGGCTCTCGTTTAGAGGGTCGCAACTTCAAATCCCCAGAATACCAGAAACCAGCTTTAAAATACAGACGCTAGTAAAATAAATTTTAAATTATTTTCTGACAACTTTGAAACCATAAATTATGGAACATTTAAAATAAAACATTAAAATAAGTAAATATATGTAAGTTTTCCTCAAATATGTAAAAATGTGTACTATACCCGGAACTAGGGACAAAATATGGAAAATAAAATATGTTTCAAATCATTCTAAATATCCTAATTCATAAAGATATGACAAAATGTTAACTGTAGTTAATGAAATTACAAATATGAATTTACATAGGAATCCCAGCCCTGGTTATAAATTATAAGCTGTGTGCGTGACGAAAGAAATGGATAGAGAAATGTGGAAGGGTAGCGCAGAGGACGTACAATATAGCGTGGGCAGCCAACTCCAATACTACACACTCCACGCAAAGGTCTCTTATCAGGGTTATGGGTTCAACTCAATACACCGAATTAAGAAATAATTAATCCTTTGTATCGGTACGTGTATAATAACATCATTTAATTTTAACGTAAGAAAGCAATATATATTTTTATGACTTCATTAGGTACATACCTATAGGTTAAAGCACTAAAATGGAATCCCAAGTAACTTATAGTCGTTTCCTCTCGGCACTAAACGGTTCTACACAGCAAGGAATTTACTTACTTACTTACTTACTTACTAACTTACTTATTTACTCACTTACTTACTTACAACTGGCTTTTAGAGAACCCAGAGGTTCAATGCCGCCCTTAAGTCCGGCATCGGTCCCTATCCTGAGCAAGATTAATCCAGTCCCTAGCATCATATCCCAATCCCTTCAAATCAATTTTAATATTATCCTCCCATCTACGTCTTGGCCTTCCCAAAGGTCTTTTCCCCTCAGGTCTTCCAATTAACACTTTATATGCATTTCTGTATTCACCCATACATGCTACATTCCCTGCTTATCTCAACGTCTGGATTTAACGTTCCTAAATGCCAGGTCAAGAATACAATTCGTGCATTTCTGCGTTGTGTAACTTTCTCCATTCTCCTGTAACTTCATCCCTCTTTTAAACCCAAATCATTTCATAACACTCTTAACCTCTGCTCCTCTCTCAAAGTGAGAGTCCAAGTTTCACAACCATACAGAACAACCGGTAATAAAACGTTTTATTACTTCTAATTCTTAGTTTTCACAGCAAGGAATATTAATACGAAACCGGACGTAAGTTCTGACTCAAAGAAGTGCTGCAATTACCATTGTGTCCTGACTGAAAAGTAGGAACTGCTAATCCTAATGCATATAAAAACGATGTGTTTGTTTTTTTATACTGCAAATTGAATTATTAAAAATTCATACTTTTTGGAAGCTCTGAAGTGGCGTCCCCCCACTACGGCTACTTAGAATAGACCTAATTATCCAGAATAAAGACAAGTAAATATTCGTCATTTTCATGTAAATGAAATAGGATTCCCTACGCATACTCCACCCATCAGAAAATTAAAGTTAGGTGTGGAAGTCATGAATATGACACGTATTTCTTTCTCTTTTTTTTTTTTTTTTTTTTTTTGTGCTTCGCAACAATTGAATAGCCGCCCAGAACAAGGTTGTAATCCTCATTACTCATAAGTAGACCTTTTCGTGAATAATGGTTGTTAATGATGCACTAGGTAAAGTCCTTGTAGCCTAATCGTATTAAAATCAGCACACATGTCTGATTGTCAATCTTGCTCTAAAAAGTTAAAGTTACGTACAGTACAATTTGTTTCCCTCCATTTTTTCAATAATTTGGTATTTGCTGGTTACAACCTTGTTCTGGGCGGCTATTCAATTAGTTCTTCCATAACATAGCGACTGATATTCCAATTTATGGTTTATTTCAGCAAACATTTTCTTTATATTAGCCGGCCCGGGTTCGATTCCCGGCGGGGTCAGAAAATTGTCTTGTAAAATTTCCACCTCGGGACTAGGAGAGATGACTGTGCACAACTTCTAATCACTAAATTGTGCACCAATATGCCTGGGTTAAATCCCAAATCTCTCTGCCGTGCATATGAAGGGAAGGCATACTAAGTCACTGTTATAGTGATTCGTCCATCGGATGGGGATGTTAAGCCTGGCGGCACCCTTGGTGCTATTCGACAGGAATAGGCTACGTGCCGGCACCGTGTTTCCCCTTCTTCCTTCCTCATCTTTATCATCATCCTAACCGATTCCCTACACTACACTTACACGAACACTTAACATACACTCACCCTTGTACACGACATAACTCTTCAGAGATACACATCATGCATAATGTGGCCCGCCGGAGCGGTGTGCAATTTGAAAATAAGTAACAGTCCTGCCATCTATCCGCAGTATGTGGAACCCGAATCACTCAAATATTATTTTGCTACTATTTAATCCTGTTAATAGAATTAGTAAAAACCTTATTGTAACAATTGTTAATAATAATAATAATAATAATAATAATAATAATAATAATAATAATTATTATTATTATTATTATTATTATTATTATTATTATTATATATACAGTAATTAATTATAATGATGATGGTTGGTAGTATAATGCAATTTACACATCATCTTGAACTATTATTCTATTATTCACAAATAAAAAATGAACTTTTGTTTCCTGCATTGTACCAAATGGAAATTCTACGTAAGCCCAAATGTAAGATTTAAATGTATTTAAAACTTGTCAAATTTTAGTATATTTCGGTATATAATTAACTTTGCACACATTTACATGAACTAACGTTACGTTTACAGTAATTACTTACAATATCTCTTGTTCTTCTGTTTAAGAAAATGAAGATTTAAGAATTAAACAAATATTAAGATATTATATTATTAAGGCCCGATTGTATAAACCATTTAATCTTAGATCAGAGGTTAAATTGATCCTTGTTTCAGCTGAACTTGGAATTTTGTGTTGTATAAAGTCTAATCTGAGATTAATTTGTCTCAAACTAAAGTCAACTTTGACTGAAGAAATTTCTCCGATTAAGTTAGATGATCCAAGTTCAGTTATTTCTTTTCTGTTTGAAATACACGAGTGACAGATTGTGCAAATAAAATATCCATTATTATTAATATTAATAGATATGATAGGTACATTTATATATATATTTCTTTCAATTTCTTGCCTTAATACACAAACAATCTTATATTTTATAAGGCTCTATCGTGTTCAGCAGTATCAAATAACATAACCTATAATTATATTATGTTTATAACAACCATTAATTATTAACGGATATGATAGGTGCATTCATAAATTTTCAATTAACTGTATTACTAAACGAAAATTGTCGTTTTATAAAGCTTTATTATGTTTAGCACTATCAAACACCATAACATGATAACAACTCGGGGAACAGTAACCTTCTTCTTATTGTCCGCCATTATTTACATTGCACAAAAAACCAGTGTCTCCAACAGAGTGTACGGAAAGTCGCCAAAAAGTAGTTGTAAAATCGCTAGATTTCTCATTATCGACAAAGAAAGATTAAATTTTGTCACTATGGGGTGCTAAAAAGGTCGCTAAATTCCTATCTAAGCAATATAAAAGTTAAAAGAAATTGTTGTTCAAAAAGAGTTAAAGTCGCTAGATTGGCAACACTGAACAAACCTGTCCGCGCATCACGTTTTTCACCTGTTTATGCGATGTTGCCAAATCCTTTTCACGTGAACTTAGATTGCATTTGAACCAAGGTAATTTGATCGCAGGAAAGTTTTATACAATAGAAGAAGTGTCTGAACTCGGTTCACTTTTCGATCTTCGATCAAAGTTGATCTTTAGTCAGGGAGATTTATACAATTGGGCCTAAGTCTTGTTTGGATAGTTGACTAACGCGTTAACAATTGAATAAATGATTTCCTACGTTTTCTTATCTTAATGTTTTTTTTTTCTTTCCAAGTGTCACAAAATTATTTTGTTTACTTATTATTCTTTATGAATTGATTAGTAGGCCGATCTATCGAACCCTTATTTAGGGCGGCTTTTGTTTATACAAATTATCTTCTCCGCTACCTACCGCTCACCAGTTAGGCTGGAGGGGATCAGAACTTTAACAAAATTCGTAAGGAAGAGTAAAATAATTCTAATGTTGGGGAGCTCATTTACAATTTACTCATTTAGTTGTAATTAAAGTAGTAAACGATTTTTACTAAAGTAGTAAGCGTAATCAGCAAGTTATATCCATTTTTTGGTCCGGGTTCATTTCAGTTTTCAGTATCAAAATGGGTACACAGGCATTTTCAGACACTAAAAGGTGCTCTAAAAAGTACCAGATAGTGAAAAGGAGCGGTTCGCCGAAATAATGAAGTAGGCCAGTGATGTGATTGAGTGTAAGAAGCACGATGTCAAAATGCTAAGCAGAAAGATGCATGGAAACAAATAGACATGAAAGCCAAAGCAAAGAAAGTGAAAGCTAAGTGGAACTGAGAATGAAATCAGACTAGTGGGGGAAAAGTTGAAATTAAGAAGGTATTGAAAGTACCTTATTGATAATTGAAATTGTAATTACTGTAACATAATAAGCAAATACAAAACAAGATGAGATATAATTTATTTGATGTTTATTAACAGCAGTTTTTTTTCTTTAAATGTTTAATTTGTCAATAACATCATTTAGTCACCGGCGTAGGCTCTTCAAATTGGCCATGACCGCTTATTGCTAAATACTCCTCAGTCGTTTATAAAACTAAAAAAAAAGTCTTTACAGGGCAAGAACTCTGCACAGACGCGATTATTGTTCCCAACAAGAGTGTACATGAGTAGAAATTCCCCAGATCTCAAGAGGATAAGGTGTGGTGTACATTATAAAACTACTTCCGTTAAATAGCTCATAGTAGTAACAGTCTCCACTCGCTCATACTGCCGCAGAGGGGTACGAAACAGTGCTAGAAGAAAGGAAAGGCAGAGAGAGACGAGGCCAAAAAGGAGCAGAAGGGGCAACAATGTATAAGAAGGATACGAGGAAAGAGAAGAAAGACATGAGAAAATGGAAAAAATAACAAGAAATATTAGAATGGCATACAGAAAAGAGAGGAAGTAAATCAAGCAGAAACAAGGAAAGGTGTTGATTTCTATCATTATTATTGTTATTATTATTATTATTATTATTATTATTATTATTATTATTATTATTATTATTATTATTATTATTGTTGTTGTTTCAGAACAGAACTGAAATTATTTAAAATGGCGAAGAACTTTGAAGTGCTATATAACCATAAAACGTAATATTATGTTACTCCAAAATAAAGAAGTAACAGTTAACTATCCTAACTACAATGCCATCACCATCATCATCATCATCTACAATATATTCAAGGCTCGTTACGCCTTCAACAAACCAAACATACACAATTAGTAGGACTCGTTCGTCAAGTGCGCAAGAGAAAAATATCTCTCTCTTTCACACGCACGCACAGCTCAGGCGGTTGCGTTTGTCTGTTGAACCGGAGTTGCGCTCGGGTGCGGGTTCGATTGTCGCTTGGGCTGACTACCTGGTTGGGTTTTTTCGAGGTTTTCTTCAACCGTCAGGCAAATGTCAGGTAATCTGTGTCGAATCCTAGGCTTCATTTTGCCAAATACCATCTCGCTGTCATCAATTCCATCCACACTTAATAATGCAGTAGTTGATACAGCGTTGTTAAATAACCAAGTAAAAAAATAATATCTTTTGTAAGCCAATCATATACACATTTGTTTTTATTTAAAATTATTAGAATTTAGAAGGAATTCTTGTTTCAATTTTTCCCCCACTAATCTGATTTCATTCTCAGTTCCACTTAGCTTTCACTTTTTTTGCTTTGGCTTTCATGTCTATTTGTTTCCATGCATCTTTCTTTCTGCTTAGCATTTTGACATCGTGCTTCTTACACTCAATCACATCACTGGCTTACTTCATTATTTCGGCGAACCGCTCCTTCTCACTATCTGGTACTTTTAGAGCACTTGTTAGTATCTGAAAATGCCTATGTACCTATTTTGATTAATTAATAGAAAGTCAGATGTTCAAATTTATGTAACATCAGCGCATATCAAACCTTGTATAGTACTATATACAAGGTCTTTGATCAAACTGCTTCCGTATAGCGTAATAAAATTTGTGCTTTTAATTGCCTGTACAGAGATAGTGTAACAACATATGCCGCGCTGTAGTGTGAATACATAATCATTGCTAGCTGTTTCCCACATATTACATAGTTCATGATTCTCGGTGTAGTGTATAGGCCTAATGTAACGATGAAGTACTAAATAAAGTGCGAAATCTTACTTCCGTAACTACATCTTCATCTTCTAATTCTATGTCCCTTCTAGGCTATCTGGAGAAAATTACACTCCATTCAGATTTGATAACTGCTTTTTCAGCAATTCATTTAATTAATGTATTAATCATGTTACTTGCATTTATATTATAAAACGTTTAAATTAAAATTATGATTTCAGCAGTTAATGAAAATGTATTTCTGTTATAATAATAAGAGAAAAGCGCAGTACATGTAATTAACATTGTTAAACCTGTATTTCGCTTTTCTCAATTGGCATTACTGAATAACATTCAATTTCTTTATTGCAGTAATCGATATTCATTTATTTCAACTTCACATGTCTGATTAGGTTAAGTATTGATAATTTTTCAATTATTAACATTTTGTAGCGAATTTTAGGGATATATTATTTACATTTTTATTTTATTCACAAAATAGTCTTAATAAATGTGACTCGAAAATTATCTGTAGTAATGTCACGAGAGGTCTGAGATTTATGGGGAAATCTCAGACCTCTCGTGACATTATGCAGATAATTTTTACTTTAATTGTGGAAGATATTCAAAGAAGAATAATACTGGACATCTCAAGTGTTCAGAGGAAAATACAAGTAATTGATCCCTGCAGTTTTGACCATAAAATGTCTCAGAATCAGAATATATTCGGATTCAAACCCTGATCTCCTTTGGTAGAGAAGCTTCTATTTCATTGAGCTAAGGCTAAGAAGACAGAAATGAACATTAGCCGTATAGAAACCAGTATATTAAGTTGAATGAGTGGATGCTAAGCAAGTATAACAGGTATTACTGGAGAATCAGTTCCCTCCACTCGGACAAGAACTATTACTATAATCATCATAAGGTCTTCTATTGAAATAAATAACGCCAACTGTCATTACCAAAGACAGCTGTTTTTCATTCACAGGGCATTGTTCACAAAATCAATCTAATTCCACATTTTTAGCAAGTTAAGTATTTATTATAATATAGGCTATATTTTCTATTTCCTATGGGATGTAAAATATTCCAGTCTTATAGATCTATTTAGTTCCATTTTACGGATCATTTGCTGTTTCAGTTGCTTTCATTTTTCTTATTCATCGTATATTCATTTCATTCCCCTAACCATTTTCACAAAAGATTACTTTCAGCAGTGGGTATTTCTGACAGGTTAATTAATAATTCTATATCAATCATGAGATTATTTCGTGTCGGTGGAATTTTATTGGATACCGAACTGATATTTGGCGACATGAGTCCGAGGATTCGCTATGAAATTCATTGGCATTCACATTACCCCTCAGAAAAACATCGAAAAACTCAACATAATCATCCCAGCCTCTGTTTGTGACTCGGAGACTAAGAGAAATGCAAAAATAGGAAAGACGGGAGAATGCTGGGTTTGCAGTAAAAGACCTGCCCTTGAGCAAAATAGCATGAATGAATGAATTCAGTGCCACAAATAAATAAGAGAATGTTAGAAGCTGAAATAGGCTAGATATTGCTAGGAATGTGACACTTTGCAAATAATAATAAGTGAACTTCTGGATAAAATAGCATCTGATGTTTTTCCAAGTGTTAATCTCCTGGTTAAAAATAGTATTAACGTTGTCTTTAAACAGCGCAACATGCGAAAGAACTTTCTCAACAATACGCAGAATAAACAACTGGCTTCAGTCAACAATGACACAGGATCGATATCAAACTTAATGGTTTTGTATTCGGAAAGTGATATTGTTCAGTGTCCAGACCGTGATGTGATTTTTGACAAATACATGAAAAAAAGGGAACAGAAAATTCACACAGTAAATTTCTCAACACAATAACAGATTCTGATTACAGTAGTAGTGACACAATGTTTTTCTGCGTTACTCCTCATTCATGAAAATCCACTAGTATGACTATTGTATTTATAATTCCTGGTGAAAGTGTTTACTTAAATATATAGGCATACTGACTGCAGAGATGGTAAGGTATGGAGGTTGCAGATATTTGTACTCCGGGCATCTCATAATAAAGTATATGGAATTACATTTACTGAATACAAAATCATAAAACTTATCAATACAGAGATCTTTACCAATATGCAGTATGGGCAGTATCTTTATTAAATGATCATATTTCGATATATTGTACCACAGTCAAGCTATAACTAGGGGAGGAGGAGGTAAATGATGTCCTCCATAACCTTGTTATATCGGGATTATACGATTTTGCTTCCCCCCCCCCCCCAAGGAAACGGGTCTCTTTCCGCTTATGGATATAATAGAAGGTGGTTATGATTATCATACTACAACTACTACTACTACTACTAATAATAATGGTGTGGTGGTGATGGTTATAATGGTCTTGATTGTGGATGAAAATACAGTGGTCAGGGTGATATTTTCGTGGTGTTAGCGATTATATTGTTGTTGATGATGATGATGATGATGATGATGATGATGATGATGCAAATCAAGATTTCAGGTATAACTCCCTGTAAAGTTGATTTGAATAATTTCGAGGGAAAAATTGTTCCGGAGCCGGGTATCGAACCCGGGACCTTTGATTTAACGTACCAACGCTCTACCACTGAGCTACCCGGGAACTCTAACCGACACCGATCCAATTTTTCCCTCTATATCCACAGACCTCAAAGTGGGCTGACAACCGTCAAGCAACCAACTTCGAGTGCACACTAACTCCGTGTGACTTAAATTGTGGTTTTCTATTAACGAACAGTGACTTTTCCCTCTATATCCACAGATCTCAAAGTGACCCACTGTTCGTTAATAGAAAATCACAATTTAAGTCACAAGGAGTTAGTCTGCACTCGAAGTTGGTTGCTTGACGGTTGTCAGCCCACTTTGAGGTCTGTGGATATAGAGGGAAAAATTGGATCGGTGTCGGTTAGAGTTCCCGGGTAGCTCAGTGGTAGAGCGTTGGTACGTTAAACCAAAGGTCCCGGGTTCGATACCCGGCTCCGGAACAATTTTTCCCTCGAAATTATTCGATGATGATGATGATTATTATTATTATTATTATTATTATTATTATTATCATTATTATTATTATTATTATTATTATTATTATTATTATTATTATTATTATTATTATTATAGTGGTAGTGGTGATTATAATAATGCTGTTGGCATGACTTTGATGATGATTGATTATATTAAAGGGTAATGGATATGACAATAGTTGTAATGGTAGTGATGATTGTTTTTTAGTTGATTATTTAAGACGCTGTATCAACTACTAGGTTATTTAGTGTCAATGGGATTGGTGATAGCGAGATGGTAGTTGAAAAATTGAGACCGAGGATTCGTCATACATTATCTGACATTCGCCTTACGGTTGGGGAAACCTCGGAAAAAAAGCCCAAGCGGGAATCGTACCCGCGCTCGAGCGGAACTCCGAATCAGCAATTAATTGGAAAATGCTTTGAATTAGCAACTCTAATTAATACCAAATTTAAAAGAACCGGAACGGACCATTGTAATTTCTTACTAGAAGGAGCGAAAGGTTCCTGAAATTCACGAAACACCATTCCGGTCCACTCCGATCTATTTCGAGCTCTTCGGTAGTGGTGATGCTATAGTGCTGATATTGATGTGACGATGTTATGATGACAGTAGTAATATAATGATGGTTATGATGATTGAATACGAATACAGAACGTTTTCTCGCTCAGGCCGAACAAAGCTGTACAACTTCTTGAGAAAGCGTATTGATATTTCTGGAAAGAGGAGAGAACTGGTTGTTGAGTTCAGACGCCAACTGTATCTAGTCGTATTTAACAGCTTATGATTCAAAACCGTGAGAATAAGAGGGGGATGCGTGATGAACGTTAACACAACGGATGCTGCACTACAAGATGTGGAGGAACCCTGCCAGTCCGGTCCGGTCAGGTAAACCTCACGGGAATACAAGAGATTATTTTAGTCCTTGCTTTCTCTCCCTGTGAACTTACGTCCAGTACAGTTCGTAAGCAAATATTTGTCACTATACTATCGAAGTCTAGATACCACTTCGCACAAATGAATTCCAGACATCTGCTGCGATCAAAACAGAATAGCTTTTGTTTCGTATCAGAACAGTTGCGTTCTATCTTCAAGAAGAAGATTCTGAAAAATGTATTTTAATTGCGACACTCACACAGTACATTTAACTTAAACACAAGTTCTTTCATTTCTCTTTTAAAATAAGTGTAACTTACAGAAAATATATTTCAAGCAACTAAGTTATGTAACACGCACACTGGTAGTGTATATATTGATTTTGCATAAAACTTCAGTTAATTGAAATAATAAATAATCTTCATATCTTGGATGCAAATTATCATTTCCTCATCAATTAAATAAATTGTAAATACAATACTGTAAAGCTGTAGGAATAATTAACAGAATATTGAAACCTTTTGAAACTCAAGAATAATACTACTGTATATAACATATTACATAAGTTCTTTACTAAGTTATGGAAGTGAGACATGGGCTGGTATGCATAAAGTTGAAGTAAATGCTATTGCTAAGGTTTTCGTAATATATACTACGATCTTTATGTATAAAAACCCATACTAAATTCTTTCCTGCGTAGCAGAAAATTGATCTGGAAGGCCATGTTTAGTTTATGCTAAAATTCGTAGCATAAACCACTATTTATATGCATAACAAGAAGTATACTTCTACATCTAAGTGTAAGAAAAAAAATAGTAGTCTGCCATGTTTGAGACATTGTTAGCTCAACATAAGCATTTGTACGGTTTAATATGACAGAATTTATACGAATTCGCGCTAAAAATCCTACAAGGAAAGACGAGAGCCATCAGAACGTGATTATAAGAAGTTACATATGTTTTACTAATAAAAAATGTTATATGATCAATTTTTGTAATGGACTACTCAAATGTTGATTTTGAGATAACTAGAATTCTATCTATCAATTGATTTTTGGTATTGTCATTTAAAATAATATATTTTTATCAAAATGACTCTATGATGTATTTGTAATACATTTAATTTACGTGAAAAAATTTCGTGTGTGGAACCCGAATCACTCAAATATTATTTTGCTACTATTTAATCCTGTTAATAGAATTAGTAAAAACCTTATTGTAACAATTGTTAATAATAATAATAATAATAATAATATTAATAATAATAATAATAATAATAATAATAATAATAATTATTATTATTATTATTATTATTATTATTATTATTATTATTATTATTATTATTATTATATATACAGTAATTAATTATAATGATGATGGTTGGTAGTATAATGCAATTTACACATCATCTTGAACTATTATTCTATTATTCACAAATAAAAAATGAACTTTTGTTTCCTGCATTGTACCAAATGGAAATTCTACGTAAGCCCAAATGTAAGATTTAAATGTATTTAAAACTTGTCAAATTTTAGTATATTTCGGTATATAATTAACTTTGCACACATTTACATGAACTAACGTTACGTTTACAGTAATTACTTACAATATCTCTCGTTCTTCTGTTTAAGAAAATGAAGATTTAAGAATTAAACAAATATTAAGATATTATATTATTAAGTCTTGTTTGGATAGTTGACTAACGCGTTAACAATTGAGTAAATGATTTCCTACGTTTTCTTATCTTAATGTTTTTTTTTTTCTTTCCAAGTGTCACAAAATTGTTTTGTTTACTTATTATTCTTTATGAATTGATTAGTAGGCCGATCTATCGAACCCTTATTTAGGGCGGCTTTTGTTTATACAAATTATCTTCTCCGCTACCTACCGCTCACCAGTTAGGCTGGAGGGGATCAGAACTTTAACAAAATTCGTAAGGAAGAGCAAAATAATTCTAATGTTGGGGAGCTCATTTACAATTTACTTATTTAGTTGTAATTAAAGTAGTAAACGATTTTTACTAAAGTAGTAAGCGTAATCAGCAAGTTATATCCATTTTTTGGTCCGGGTTCATTTCAGTTTTCAGTATCAAAATGGGTACACAGGCATTTTCAGACACTAAAAGGTGCTCTAAAAAGTACCAGATAGTGAAAAGGAGCGGTTCGCCGAAATAATGAAGTAGGCCAGTGATGTGATTGAGTGTAAGAAGCACGATGTCAAAATGCTAAGCAGAAAGATGCATGGAAACAAATAGACATGAAAGCCAAAGCAAAGAAAGTGAAAGCTAAGTGGAACTGAGAATGAAATCAGACTAGTGGGGGAAAAATTGAAACAAGAATTTCTTCTAAATTCTAATTTCTTCTAATTCTAATACGAAATACGTGTTTAGGTTACATGTAAATTTAATGACTAACATTTTGGACCTCTCTGATTTATGTCTGACTTTTACTTTACTTGTTAGTAATAATTTTCTTCATAATTTGTTTTTCATCCATTCTTTTCTTGCTGTAAACTTCCATCTCAACATTCACAGCCTGGATGGCTTTTTTTCATCACTTCTTGCGGCAGGAGTTTGCGACTTGTTTAATAATGTTAGGTATTTTTCTAGTAGATTAACAGACAGCAGTTGTTCTCATGCTCTCTCTTCTACACTTCCCATTTCGTCGTAATTGTTCTTTTTCTTGTTATTCTAACCAGATTTTGAGGAAAACAATCAATTTTTCCACAAAGAAATTAACATAAATGCATGGAAGGCGAAAACTAATGAATCTTAGCGGACAAACCCGAAGTACTGTCTCGATATAATCGAATACTCTTGATAGTTTAAACTACCGCCGCGTAGTATATACTTCGTAGTAGTAGTATCAGATTTATGCATATAAAACGAAGTATATACTTCTACTTAAAAGTATCTTCTACAGTCGAAGCAAAAGCTAATACTACAACTTTATGCATACCACCCATGAACAAAGAGAAATAAACATAAAAATAGAATTACAACAAATCAAATGAAATTTATGAGAACAGCTATAGGAAATACTGGCTGGGATCGTAAAAGAGAAGAAGCTGTAATGTAGAAACTTCAGTTACAACTTGTTATATGTAAACGAAAAAGCCAACCCTATTACAGGCCAAATCGGCCCAGCGTGTAGTGGGAGGTTAAGCTTCCCACTTTCATGGAAAATCGGCAGCATTAATGTCAGTAGGGATGCCAATCCTACATGCCCGCCGCCTCTGTCTGCAAGGAAATCACGCTATATTAATTTTTGTTAAAGGCTGATTAAATTCCAGGGTCATATAAGAGTTAGATTAGTAAGGAAAATTCATGAACCCATCGAGAATCGAAGTCGCGAACTTATGGCTTTACAGCATTACGCCTTAACCGCGACACTGCCGCGAGCACTCTACAACCGTATATTATACTTATGACGTACCGAAGTACATATGATATTTCCGTGCAGAAATTTGGATCATCATATGATGAAAGATGAGTGGAACTGAGAAAAATTCTCTCCGGTACCGGGATTTAAATCTGGGTTTTTAGCTCTATGTGCTGACGCTCTATCCACTAAGCCACATCGGATTCCCATCCCGATGTCGGATTGAATCCTTTCAGTTTAAGTTGCGCCTCTTGGGTTCCCTCTAGTGGCCTACCCTCATGCACTGCGTCATATATATGTATGACAATGGCACAATGTCCATACATGTGCAGAGGTGTACTCGTCAGATCCCGGCCAGTTAGTCACTCATAACAAGTGCATCTCTGCACATGTATGGACATTGTGCCATTGCCATACATATATATGACGCAGTGCATGAGGGTAGGCTACTAGAGACTAGAGGGAACCCAAGAGGTGGAACTTAAACCGAGAGGATTCAATCCGACATCGGGATGGGAATCCGGTGTGGCTTAGTGGATAGAGCGTCAGCACGTAGAGCTGAAAACCCGGGTTCAAATCCCGGTGCCGGAGAGAATTTTTCTCAGTTCCACTCATCTTTCATCATACTTTACAACCGGTTATGCATTTTATAAATAATTACCAGCTCTAATACAAGTAGAAGAGTAATATACTATAACCATTTCATAAACAATAACAAAAATCATGCTTCATTTCCATCCACATGGGAAAAGATCCTTGGGCCGTCCAAAGAAGAGATGGGCTACAAATACAGCACTGAGGCCCTAACAGGCTATTGGGCATTACAATTTAATGGAAGATGATGTGATGCTGTTGCTGTTGCTGCTGCTGCTGCTGCTGATGATGATGATGATGATGATGATGATGATGATGATGATGATGATGATGATGATGATGACGACGACGACGACGACATGTTTGATTTCTGTCCTTACATAAGTAAATGTTGCACTTCTGGTAAAAATAAATTTAAAATCATCAAACACATAGACCTACTCGTCAAGGACTAAATCGTGTTTTCTATTTTGTTTCCTAAGAAACAAGTGCACTCGAGAGGAAATTAAACGCAGAATAAAATACGGAAATGCTGTTATTATTCGGTTGAAAAGCTTTTGTCATTCCGTTTACTCTCAAAAAAGTTGAAAGTTAGAATTTATAAAACAGTTATATTAGCGGTTGTTCTGTATGGTTGGGAAACTTGGGCTCTAACTTTGAGAGAGGAACAGAGGTTAAGGTTGTTCGAGAATAATATGCTTAGGAAATTATTTGGTTACAGGAGAATGGAGAAAGTTACACAGTGCAGAACTGTACGTATTGTATTCTTCACCTATCATAATTAAGAACACCAAATCCGAACGTTTGAGATGGGCAGGACATGTAGCAAGTATGGGTGAAACCAGAAACGCAAATAGAGTGTTAGATGGAAGATCTGAGGGAAAAAGACCTTTGAGGAGGCCGAGACGTAGATGGGGGGTTGATATTGAAATGGATTTGAGGGAGGTGGGATATGGTGGTAGAAAGTGGATTAATTTTGCTCAGGATAGGGACCGATGACGGACTTATGTGCGAGCGGCAATGAACCTCCAGCTTCCTTATTGGCCATTTCTAAGTAAGAAACAAATCCAATTGTACATATTATCTTGTTTTGTGAAGCACATCGGCAGGAAAATAAACCGTTTAGTGATTTAGTGATATGTTGTCATAGGTCTTTATATAAAGTGATTTCACTTTCTGCAAAGATGGGAACCAAAAACTCCCGTCACCTTCTGGGTTGATCTGGCTTGTAATGAATTTACTTTACCTTTTTAATTGTGATTCAGATAAAAATTTAATTTAGTAAAATATTTTATAACTTCATTAAATTCAATTGGATACAAAGAAAAATGTAATGAATATGGATATTATGTTATGAAAACCAGTAATATAAATATTACTGGAAGATTGTCTTAATGAGCAAATATTAACATTACACTATGTTAATTTATTTACTTTGATTTCAAAATAGGTCAGATTTTTAAATTTAAATCACTGTTTATATAAGTATAAATCTGTTCAGCAGAAATGTATCATTAACATAAGTTGAATCACTATAAGCTTAATGTCAGAATTTTCTATTTTCAGTAACTTACACTATATGCTGCCTAAGTTCTTCTACTAAGTTACTTAAAAATCAGCTACAGACTAGTTGATTACCTTTTAGTATTTGTTTCTTTCTTGCAATCAAAATTCTTCCGTTTTCAAGAAGACTGAAATCACTCCGATTCTAATAAACAAGGAAATAAACAATATTCAAAATCTTACTAGCTACGAAACGAAATAACAAACAAATAAAAAAAGAATTCATTTTATTTATAACAGAAGCACAAAACACTATTTCAGTAAAAGAAATCCAGCATAAAAACAGAAGCATTAAAAATAATCTAAAATAAATTTTGTTCAAGGAGATCTAAAATCCTATATAACTAGGGCCAGAGAAGTACCTATAAAATATAAAAATTACTTCGTAATAAATAGAAACAAAAAATATTTTCTGACTACAAAAAGAAAAGATATATTAAGAACCCTTCTTCTTCTTTTCCCACTACTCCAAAGCAGATTTTAATAACCTCTTCTATTCTCAGATAACATTATCCTATTTAATCCATATGACCCCACGTCTGTACGTCCATATATATACAGTATATATATATATATTTAATTTCCATTCTAGGACTTTCATATAGTCATAAGATATTCGAAATCTTAAACGGTAGAACTGTTCACCTTTCCGATTACTTTGTAATTGAACACCATTTAGGATCTTTCTGCATATTTCTCTCTGAAAATTATTACCTTTCATATCATATAATATCGTATCGTGTCGTATCGTATCATATTTCATATCATATCATATCATATCATATCATATCATATCATATCATATCATATCATATCATATCATATCATATCATATCATATCATATCATATCATATCATATCATATCATATCATATCATATCATATCATATCATATCATATCATATCATATCATATCACATCACATCACATCACATCACATCACATCACATCACATCACATCACATCATATCATATCATATCATATCATATCATATCATATCATATTATATTATATTATATTATATTTTTTATTGGTAAAGATCTCTGTATTGATAAGTTTTATGATTTTGTATTCAGTAAATGTAATTCCATATACTTTATTATGAGATGCCCGGCGTACAAATGGCCCAATCCACAAAATTATATTTCCACTTTACCTCTTTGTAACAGTGCGCGAAATGCGATACACAAACAAAAATTGTGCTGAAATGTCTGGAAAAACTGGGAATGATGACTAGGCTGACTTACACTTTGAAAAGAACAATATGAGGAGCTCTTTAAAGCAATAAACTCAATATGGAAATTCTGTGGGTTGGGCCATTCTTGCGCTGAGCGCCTTATATGTTCTAAGTTACTGATATATATCTCTTAAATTTCGTTGTATAGTCTTTTCACTTCTCATTTTCCTAATGGACACATTCTTTTATATTCTATTTTACCTACGTCTATATCTGTGTTCAAAAATTGTAGTTATGTTTTTCTAATTATTTCTTAAATAATTTTTTTAATATCTTCATTGTAGATCATGAGTCCTTTTTCCTTACTTCTTTTGGTACTTAGTTCCAAGACTTTAACTGTCAAAATAATTCCCTTCAGATCGAGCCATTCATTTTGTAAAACCTTATCCTACTCTAGTGCTCGGTAAATTCTACTTCTTTAAATGGACAGCAAAGACTTGTAATTTAGAAAGTCTTTTATTAAGTGTATAGAAAAGTTGAAACTAAATTTATTGTTCTGTATAGGCTATTCTCTCCAATAAACAGCATCCAAAATAATAAAACAGAGAATATCTCAGCTCACATGTAATTAGACATGTATATACGTTGAGTTTCTAAGAACAGAGAAGTGATAAACAATAAGAAACGTCTCCTTAAATGAGACAAAACATTCTCAGTGTTTAAAAATTAAATAATGTATTATTTTTCATTTTGGACAGAAAGCAAAGAAGCTAATAATATTCAATACTCCTTGCAAAGCAAGATCCAAAGTGAAAGAATAAATCAATTTTCCTCTTCATTATATGAGAAGGGTGTCATTGGAAGAACATTAGGCTCTCTGGCTGTGTGGTTAGCACGATGCAGTCCACCGCGGAAATGTCATAGGACAAGTACAAGACAAAGGACAACACTCAGTCTAGTTGAATGGAGATAATCTCCGCCCACGCAGGGAATTAAACTACGGATCGCAGGGTTAGGAAGTGTACGCGCTATCCATTAAGCCATAGTGGCAGGCCTAAAAGAATAATGAACATTTAAAACAAGCTGTCACTGACAGGATATGAGGAATTTTTCAAATATATTTTTTATTAGGTGTACACAGTCCTAAACACTAAGGGCCGTATTCATAGACATTCTTAACGCGGGCTTCCGGTGGATGATCAGCGAACTAATGTTTTTCGTATTCATAAGTCAGTGTTAGCGATATGATATGATATGATATGATATGATATGATATGATATGATATGATATGATATGATATGATATGATATGATATGATATGATATGATATATGATATGACATGACATGATATGATATGATATGATATGATATGATATGATATGATATGATATGATATGATATGATATGATATGGTATGATATGATATGATATGATATGAATCCTGTACAAGTAACCAGTTGATAGTCGGGGCTAGTTTAGCACGCTCGTAGCGCGGGCTAACGAAATGTCTATGAATAGCACCCTGAGTGTCTAAGAAACACAAATGTAAGAAAATGCTTAATACTTTCCATTAAGCTGGGACCAAAGCACAAATTTCATATAACAAGAATAAACAAAAAAGTACAAAAAATATGCTTTAACTAATTTGCAGTGAAACAATCTTACCTAATAATCTACTTCGAACACATGGGCGATTAAGTTGAAACGTATCTTTTATAGCCTAAAATATTATGCTTTTTAAACACTTAACTCATCTGTCCGCGTTCCTCTAATGAATGGAAGAATTATAAAGAAATCTTCACCAATAAACGAAGATTCAAGGAATTCATTGCAGGCGAGCAGATCCTAGAACAAATAGATAGGAACATTACAGGACAAAATCTAGATATATATATATATATATATATATATATATATATATATATATATATATATATATATATTTTGCTACTTAATTCAATCAATAGATCCATATAATTTTACATTTTATAATTAAAAATTACGTTTGAGATGACCGTTAATGGACTTCCCAATCAAATTATTATTTTTTTTTTATTTTAAATATCGCATTCATATACATAGACCTATAATAATCACTAAACTAAACATTCTATTTCAGACGTTTTTCTCAACCTGTTTCCAGTTTCATTGGCTGGTCAGATATGAAGCACTTACTAAGTAAAGTGATTATTAACAAGGGCGACACTTTCTCAGCTAAGGTAGGTGCAACATAGGTACCATTAAAGCACCTATCTGAAAGTGTCTTATAATCAAAGCGTGTAGAAATAAAAAAAAATGAAACATTGTTTCTACCAAGAATAGTTTTATTTCTGCATATTGAATCCAGATCTCAGGCGCGAAAACGCTAATTATATTATTATACAGGATATCAGGAAACTAGTTTCGTAGTTTCGAATGTTTATATTTCAACAAAAATATATTCATTCATTTATTCATTCATTCATTCATTCATTTGTTTATTTATTTATCGATTCATTCATTCATTCATTCATTCATTCATTCATTCATTCATTCATTCATTCAGTCATTCATTCATTGATTTATTTTTATTAACTAACAATTTTTGCTGCATTTCAGCACTGAAATATTTTAAATGAATGATGTTCTCAAAAAGTAATAAAATATGTGAAAATTTTATTAGAAAAATTAATATTAGAGGAGAAAAATTCGCTCCGGCGCCGGGGATCGAACCCGGATCCTTGGTTCTACGTACCAAGCACTCTCACCATTGAGCTACGCCGAAGTCCTATCCACAGCACTGGATCGAACTCCCCTCCTCCAGTGTTTTTCCAATAGTGGCCTGACTCCAAGTTGGGCATGTATGTTGACATTTTATTAAGTCAACTTCCATTATACAAGGAGTGCACTCAGTTGAGTGACTTGGTGGCCGGGATTCCATAGTAATGTGCACAGTAATCTGTACAGAAGTACGCTCTATTGCTAGAAGAATTTGCTAAAGATTATTTTTTTGGCCCTACAGAATAGGCTATATCTGTTATGGTAACAATTAATATTAGAGGAGAAATATTAATATTAATTGTTACCATGACAGACATTCTGTAGGACCAAAAAAAAATCTTCAGTAAATTTATTGGAAAAGCTCAATTACACGACACAAGTTTTTTTAGTAAAAGAAAAATGGCTAATATATAATTTCACGTGTGATAATTTAGAGAAATATAGATATTTAACGTGTACCTGATTTCCATCCAAATTTGCTGAAACATATTCGAAGTAAACGCATCAAAAGTTTTCGAAATCCTATAATAACGACACTAAATAAATCCAGTGATATAATATTAGGACAGCCGTGTTCAAGAAGTGAAATTCGGAGCAAAGTGTGAGTTACTGTTTTTAGCGTGATTCACGAATAAAAACTGACGTAGGCGCTGAAGATGGAATGTCCGACTGGTAACTAAACTACGGGTCATCCACTTCAACAACAGTTTAAAGTTGTCTAGTCAGGAACAGCGTGTTCTTTAAAACGAAGATAATCATTTCCTACAGTGTATTTTTATTCTTTAGTGGAAAACAGTGTATTTATTTGCCAAATGTAATTGTGTGAAAAAGTATTTAGTTCGAGCAAAAACAATATATAAACTCACTAAATTTAATTTGAAAAGATATTACTCTTCACACCATACCGCAGAATATAATAAATACGAATACCAAGAACGTGCGACTGTTATTGATATGCCCAAGAATAAGTTGCTGGAGGTAATAACTGCATTATTATTGTTATTATTATTATTATTATCATTATTATTATTATTATTATTATTATTATTATTATTATTATTATTGACTCCATTTTTCAATAGGCAACGAGTTCTAATGAGTTGACATCTGCAGTATTGAAGCTTAAAATAAAGTGAACGTCCGTCTAACTCCTTCTACATTTGGAATAAAGAGAGATCAATCTAAAAATAGGCTTGAAAAGTGTAAAAATAGCGGTACTTTAAAATTAATATTCAGTCAAAACTCATGTGTATGTTACCCATATTGTATAACTACACTTGTTTCACACTTAGGGTTGTTAAGATACATCTCGACACGCTAAGGACCAATTTATGTAAATGTTATACTAAATTTTTTCCCTAACATGTATGCACACATTTTCCGTACATTTCACATATATGGTGCTAATGTGATCATTTTATATCACTGTATTTACAAAATTGCAAATTGATGTCGAATTTTCGACTTCTCCCACAATGGGTCAGATTTCGACATTAGTAGGCCTATTACAAACGTATCAAACACTTTAAAACCCAACATTTACGACACAAATTGTGTTCAAGTACAGGGTGAGTTTTAAGTCCACCGACAAAATTCAGGGGGTGATTCCTGACTGAAAATGGAGCACAAAAGTTCATATCACCTTGTGTCCGGAAATGCATAGTTTCCATGGTAGACGGCACTGAAGAATGACATCAGAGAAAGAGCTCTGGCACACAGTACATGGCCTGAATCCCATCCATGTCACAACAGATGCTCAAAGTGGCCTCCATGGGATGCAATGCACGCCGTTCACACGTCTCATCATGGATTGCCTCACTCGTTCGAATGTTCCGGCCTGTGTTCGAATAGCGTCACAGGAAGGGTCTCAACATCAGGAACATCAGGAACAGGTTCACCGTACACAATGCCTTTCAGATGCCTCCACAAGTAAAAATTCATGGGGTCCGGTGATCGAGCAGGCCATGCACCTCTCGACCGTTTCCACTTCCTTGGTCATATACTAACACCATCTCGGCTTGTTCCTGGAATGAATACCGGACCATTGTGCTTCTATGTTGCTTAAATCACAATATCTGCAACACACAAAACGCACACTGCAAGTTATGAGAGATTGTCGTCAGTGCCATCTACCGTGGAAACTACGCATTTCCGGACACTAGGTGATATGAACATTTTTGTGCTCCATTTTCAGTCAGGAATCACCACCTGAAGTTTGTTGGTGGACTTAAAATTCACACTCTAATAGCCTACTCTTATTCGAGTTGGTCACATGGGAATTTTTCATTGTTGCCATTTTTCACACATGCACTTTTCCTATAGTTTTCAGACTTGATTACGTCTGAGTCTTGTAGTTTTCTCACCCTTTGGCATAAGATGGAAATGCTAGCAGTGGATCTGGCGACAGTTCTTCAAAGAAAGTATCAGTAGGTGAGAAATTAGGCAAACCTAAATGTCTTTGTGCAGATGGTGTCTGGGGTGTTCTTGGGGATGTGGTAATGTTTCCTTCAACGCGAAATTCACATTAATTTTCTGCTAGATCTTACTAAAACATTTATTCTGCAGTACGGTACGTCAGGATGTCAATTCTCTTATGTCATTAACTGTTAATTCATATAGCCTTTAGAATCAAGGCGTAGGATATATCGAACTAATTGATCTTCTGTGTTTATGTCGAGAGTTGTGCCTTTTCCTATTTGTCCGATATAAAAAAAATAAATATATAAACTTCAATTAAGATTGGTTCAATGAAAGATGAGTAGTTTCATACATGAAGGCAAACACATAGCAACTGTACAATCTGGGTCGTACATGTGTGACAATTTGGTATCATGTACGTTCGTACGATCAAACCCACGGATAGTACGCAAAATGTCACGAACCTGTCAGGAAAGAAGGAAGAACATTTGAGAGAGAGAGGGAATTTTAAAAATTCATTATTTATGACATTTGAAATGTTATATACTGAATACATTTATGCTGTATTATATTCTACTTATGCATTTGAAGTAGATTCTACATGTAGCGTTACAAGTGCTGTACAGTCGATTTGTGCAACGCAAATTTCTGTAAACATTGACCTCACTTGCCTCCAGGTCCGGCGACAGCCTGATTTTCGTAGACTAAATATTATTGCAGTGCCGCATTAAGAAACCATTGCTTGTGGCTACTCAATAATGTTGCAAACAATGATTCCTTCCTTTTATTTCCAAACATCTCAGAGAAATGTTCTCCGCAAACCTTTCAAAAGACGAAACATCAATTACTGTTGTCAAGTAAGCATGTAATAAGTTGAATACAATGTTCTGGGAACACCGGAACAGGAAAAGAAAAGGAACATATTCGGTATACATACAGAGGAACACGGAAATCTGTATTCTGTAACATTAGTATATCCTTCCAATCGTGTTTTGTGGTAATGCCACAGCACTAAGTCATTAAAGTGTCATTGTTACAAATTCTGACGTGAAATAGTGGCAATGGAATCAGAATATAGCGATAGTGGTCCTAGTAGGTCCTACATCTAAAATATTACATTCGGTGTACTTAAATATAAAAGTCGGAAAGAAAATTACAAAAAATTGTGATAAACTATTCCTAAATTTAAAGCTTGGTTGTGCGCTGATGAAACAAAGTTTGGAAGGGCTGTGTTCCGGTTTCTCTGTTCCCGCTGTTGTTAATCCTCCTGGAGAGAAAGATGATGTCTTCCATTTTTAAGCCTTGTCCCAAGGTAAACAGACAAAAAATTGTTTAAAAATCATTTGTGCTCCCATATTTAATTTTTTAACAATCAGTTTTATAAGAATTAAAAAAATCCGTTAACTAAAACACTGTATACGGTTTTTTTTGTCCGAAGACAGGTCTGAACCTCACAAGTGATACCAACAAGGCACCACTTATGAGGCAACTAGGCCAGGACATAATGGGGTAGGGTGGCCAGTTTCTTCCCCCCCCCATTGCATACATCGCCCATTAGCTACATATTTAAAATAATAAAAAATAGGTCCATTTTTATATGTAGCGTACGATCCTCCAATGAAAAGTACAATAATTTGGAACCAATTGTGTCATGCAATCATGCCGCAGGGTTTTGGCATAGATATCTATGAACGTAGGACATTGTCCACATATGTGCGGAAGTGCACTCGTTATGAGTGATTGATTGTCCGGGATCCGACGGAATAGGCTCGTCTTAAATTATAAAGTGATTTACGCATATCATATATATTATATTAATGTACCGAAATACATATGAAGTTTCCACGCAGATATTCTGCGTCTTCGTACGATGAAAGGGTAGTGGTAAATTATGTTCGAGACATCATAAACATGACGGAAGTCTATTTATCTTTTCTATATATAACCTGACTTACCGTAGGATTTAAATGTGACAATAGATCTTTATATGTTTTGTTTTTTACTTCCCGAGAGTACGATAAAATTACATCATTTCATTCATTCAATCAATCAATCGTTTATTAATGAGCTATAGTTTGTTGCAATAGACTTAAAATGTTCCAAATTACAAGATATAAAATAAATAATATTTGACATAAAATGTAAATACAGATGAATTCAAACAATACTAATGAAATAACAATATTGGTAGTAATAATAATAACAATACAAATAATAATCGTAATAATATAGAGCAATGCAGCTTAGAAATTTAGAATACATTTACAATGGTGTCAAGAATGGATGCTATAGAATGGATGATTGATTAACCAGTCATACAAAACAGATTTAAATTGTATATAACCCCAGATCACATATATAACAGATTGATCATCCCTATATTAAAATTGGTTGCACTTTGAAGAGAACAACCGCTAGGATCGCCACCCGTTCGCCGTAAACGAACACGAGATGGCAGTACAGTCGCTAATGCAATTCAAATGGGAATTATGACGTGACGCCTTATGTAAAAACTAGATGGCAGCATAGTAAACCTGAAAAAAGTTGTTACCGTCAAAGCCTATAAGGCTGAGCAATCTGAGTATATATGATCTTTCTAGGACATAACTTGAATCATGTGTCTTTTGTGGCAACTTATTAAACAATGTTATAGCAATATAATTGGATCAATTTTTTAACTTGTTTAATCTAACTCTAGGTTATGAAAGACAATAATTGTACCTTGTACTATAGTGGTGAACTTATGTTTTAGGGTGATATTAAGGTTTTCTTAGTTTTTATTAGACATTGAAATATATATAAATTTATGACAGTTATTTTTTTCTTGAATAAAATAATGGTATACATTGAGCGTCATATGCAAAGCCTGTTAAAATGTGTAAAGTTTCTTTTTTCTTTTTTTTTTTTTTTTTTTTTTTGGTAGAATGAGAAACTTGGATATGCTACTGCTATTTCCCCAATATAAATACCAAATGATAATATACTACTGAAAAAGGCGTAATAAGAATTCATGCGGTGGAATTTTGGTATTAAAGGTTTTTGATGTCTTAATAAGTAAATTACTCTTGACAGTCTAATAATTAACAAATTAATACTATATGTTCATCCCATGCTAGTTTAGAATCCAATATATTTCCTAACAATTTTACCTGTGACTGACCTTCGGCGTTCGATGTATTTTTCAATGAAAATATTATATTTTGAGTTCTATTTAAATTTAGACTGAAACCATTCACCCGAAATCAATTTACTGCAGTATTATATGATTTTTTTATTATTGAATTCAAAATGTTTATATCAGTATGTGATGAATAAAGAGTTGAGTCGTCTGCGAATAATATAGATTCACAACTAATATTTTTGGAAGGTCATTCACCGTAATCAAGAAAAGAAGTGGTCCCAAAACAAAACCTTGAGGAACTTCACATTCAACATAGACTAAATTGGAATAAAAGCCATTTAGACATACACACTGTGTTCGGTTTGATAGATAATATTTTAAAAAATCTAGCTCTCTTCATCTAACAGCGTAATAATAGAACTTTGAAATTAATGTTACATGTGATACACAATCGAATGCATTTAGACAGATCGCATAAAATTCAGAGACCACATTGCAGACCACAGGAGTATATTAATTTATTGATTTATTTATGGTAACGTGTAATATAAGCCTACTATTTGGATTTCTATCTCACACAACATATTTATAAGTGGTAATATGATTATAAAACCACATAAATGAATCTTTTATCTTATGTCTGTATCTATTATATCTTTAGTCAAACTGGAGTGCTTCCCTTATAGACATAGACAACTTAAATAATAGAAGTCAACAGGGGAGATTTACTTAGTAAGGAACAATTGCCTATAAGTAAATGAGCGTTCCTTGAGCATTATTATTAATTATTACCAAGAAATAACAAATGACATAGGTATTCTACCTTGTGTTATTATATAGCCTGAGACACTTTCTTTCGATATCTTTAGGTATAATGTACGTATATAATATTGATAGCTTCAATTCAGTTTTGAATATAGTCTAGAAGCTGGAAAAAGAATATGAGTATTAAGCTAATGTAAAAGATAACAACTTTCTCGATGTATTAATCAACTCAAAAGAAATGCCTGATTTTTATATATATATATATATTTTTTCAGTTAATTTTAGGAGCACACAAAAGATATTAAAAACAAGCCATTAAATATTACAGTAGGAAAGTTTTGGTGCTATGCTTTGGTTAGCAGTTTCCAGTTTCTGCAAGTTTGGCATGTGCAAAGGGTGGACGACGGACAAAGAGAGAGAAGGAGAGAGAAAGAGACGGAGGGGGGAGAGAGAGAAGAGAGAGAGAGAGATCTTCGAGATCAGGGGCCTCCAACACTCGTATAACGTTTTACACAGTAGCTCTATTGTTTGCTTAGCCGTGATAAAACAAAGTTAAACCCTCTATGAAATACACTAAAGGATATACTTACCATAAAGTATACGAAATTATTCGATTATGAAGCCCCCATATTAAACAAATTATTCATTACATACTTACATGTAATAAAAAGGTGAAGGGACTGTATCACGAGAAAGTTATACATGCATAAAAAGTCGACGCACGAAAACATAACACATGACTTTCAGGATGCTTGTAATGTTGCTCTGAATTTCTTCTTAATATCTCATTTATTCTTATCATGAAACCTATTTATTGTTCTAGGATGTATTGCTTATTATTATTATTTATTTATTTATTTATTTATTTAATTTGTTGCAGTTCAGGCCATCATACATTCTCTACCACACCACCAGACTACAAATAGGATAAAGGTTGTTAATACTGTGATACGAGTAATATTGTGATAGTTCTTTTTGAGAATTTATTACAATTTTATTGAGCGGGAACAGGACCGGTTTTGTGCAGCAACTTGTCCATGAACATTCCCTCAATACGTTGACGCAAAAAACCAATATTTCTCTCGCTCAGTAAAATTGTAATAAATTCTCAAAAAGAACTATAATAATATTACTCGTATCACAGTTTACCAGCCTTACAAAAAAAACACAAACAAACAAATGAGAGAAGAAGTAAATGGGAAAAAGTAATAAAAGTGCAAATATAAATACAAAAGAAAAACATAAATTCCAAAAGGGGAAGGAAAAAGATACAAGTACAAAGATAAAATCACAATAGGTATAAAAAGTACTAATATAATATTAATTTTCTAATATAGGTATTTAGTGATTCAAGGGAAAGATTAAACATCTAAAAATAAAAATAACTGATTGTACAGATTTCAAAAGAAACAAAACAGTAACAATTTCGAAACAGTTAGAATAAAGTTAAAATATTTACTTCACTGTATTGCACTGTACTCAGTGAGAAGATGCTTATTAAATTTGTTTTTGAATAGGCCTGTTATTGAATTCCGACAGTCGCTGGGTAGAGTATTCCACAATCATGATAACGAGATAGTGAAATACATTAATGTTTTATGTTTTGGTATGGCTAGTATGCGGCTATTTTCCGCTCGTAGAAATTTTTTTTCTTCGGAGGAGGACTTTTTGATCAAACACCGCAGCCTTTAGGCTTATTGTGCAACCTTCTTATATAGGGATGATTTTTAAGTCCTTACGATCGCTTTTTTTTTAAGCACGTGATCACTGCTTGGTGCCATTGTATCGATTCAGCCACAAAATCCAGGTCTGACAGACCATACCTCCGCCTCCCTGTAATGTTCCTCTGAGCTTTCTCAGATCGATGGCTTCTGTTCGAAATTCACGTGCTTGAATGTGCTGCTGCATCCTTAACCAGAGGGACACGCCGTCGTCGATTCCGCGATCTACCAAAGCGCCTCCTATCCGAGGAAGCTACACTCCCCCATTAAACCGCTGTCCGCTTATTGAAGCTCCTGCAGCTTCTCTGGGGTATGTGTAGCTCCAGCATCTATAGGCAGATCCCGGAACCACTTCCACCACTTCATCCTGGTCAACCTGTAACTATTAAATATGATGAATGAAATTATGCTAATTTTGGCGAAATGAGTCCGAAATCCAAGGCCAAGTTATCCAGTAATTCCGATTCAAGCGGTTGAGGGAAAACCTCGAAAAATTCCCAACCAAGCAACTTGTCCCAATCGGGATTTGAACTCGGGACCACTCGTTTCATGGTCAGGCAAAGCTAACCATTAATGCACAGCGGTGGACTGTGTGTATAGGCCTAAATTGTGACACGATGATAGGTAACTGAAGCGGTAGGCAATGTAGGTAGGTTTAGATGAAACTATGAGTACGGAATCTAAGTAGGCCTAAGTTATATTTTTATAAGCAAATCGAGCCTGACTGGATAGCTACACGATATAAGGCGCATTATTTCCCTTGGTGTGCAAAGTTTCGTGAGTTCGAATCCTGCTTCGGGCATGAATGGATGTTCTTCGTTAATTTTCTGTCCTGCGTGTGTCTCTGTGGAGGATGCTACGCTCTGTTGACCCACGGTCAGGAGAGGCTCACATGTGTCGGTTTCTAGTGTGTGTAGTCCATAAAAATCGTTCTCTCCATGCAAGTATTGGTGTGTAGGACCTAAGTCCTGTAGAAGTAGGTGGTTAAACGAAAACGGAAAATAAATAAGTTAATTAATTAATTAAAAATTAAATGATTAAGTAAATAAAAAAGTAATAAGTAAATAAATGAATAGATAAATAAATGAATAAGTAATTAAATACATATAGAAAATAAGTAAATAAATAAATTAATAAGCGAATCGTATTTCGAAATACACAAAAGTCACTTCAAAGTTAATTTTTCTGTAACTACCTACACTAATGTTTGAGGCAGAAAAAAGAACAAAAACATCACTCTATTCTGCAAACAATCGGGTTTTTCATTTGTTACTCGTACTTTTTGAATTTCCATATTTACCACATTCTTCATTAAAATATTAATGATTTTACTACTACCACTACTAGAATTTTGAAATTTCAAGTCTTAGTTCTGTCATTAACAGTTATATAGCCTACCATTATTCCAATGCTACTATGAAAGCGATAGGAGTCTTTCCCAAGGTCTGAGAAAATTTTGAACACTTAAGAATTTAAGAGAATGCCCATATTCCACTCGTAATTGAACGGATTTAGTCCGAGGGAAAATTTTAAATTTAAATTATGGTTTATTTAACGACGCTCACAACTGCAGAAGTTACATCAGCGTCGCCGGTGTGCCGGAAATTTATCCCGCAGGAGTTCTTTTACATGCCAGTAAATCTACTGACATAAGCATGTAGCATTTAAACACACTTAAATGCCATCGACCTGGGCCGGGATCGAACCCGCATCCTCGAGTATATCGAGTATAGAAGGCCAGCGCAATACCGACTAGGCTACCGAGCCCGACTAATCCGAAGGATTGAGGAAACTCGATCTGTTTCTGATAAGAGGAAATATTCAATCAATTACATCACTCCATCTGAGATGTTCCAGAGAAGTAATTAAATAATTATAAATTATTATTATTATTATTATTATTATTATTATTATTATTATTATTATTATTATCATCATCATCGAATTAGAAGGAAATATCTTAATCTGTACAATTATAAATTGAAATAAGAGTTCGCATTCAAATAAAAGTGAAAAGCAGAAAGGTTAAAATTTTTCTTTATTCGTGCTAGCAGATATTCAATTTAATAATAATTGTGTGTTTTTTTCTTCCAAAAGCTGATATGTTATTTTTTGACGATTTTTACTTCACTCCTTCTTCATATGTCTTGAATGTTTCTCGATTTGTTACCAAAAGTTGATAAGCCTAAAGATAATGTTAGGCAAAATGTGGTATAGAAAAACCTTGGAAATTTGTTTTTGCCAGGACTTGATAAGGCTACATATCATCTTTTTGCCATAAAGGGAGGATATAATATGAGCTTTTGGCAGATAGTCACAGAATTATTGGTTGGAGAAAGTTCTACGAACAGACTGAACACACTTCTTTCTGGATTGTGGAGTTACTCGTAACACCTGTAATTGTAGAGGTTTGTCTGAAAATGCCCCCATGCTTTAATTCAACAAGGTCTTCATGATTTGAAAGCCACTATATGGCGTGGTTTCACTTCGCCAATCATGGGTCCATATTTATTCCAAGAAGATAACATGAAATAACAGAGACTGTTACAGTAAAGTCGCCTCTGTGGCTTAAGTGCTAGCACGTTTATCTTTCATCCAGGCAGCCCGGGTTCGATCCCCGGACAAGTCGTGATAGAATTTGTGGTGGAAAAAGCAGACATTGCATAAGGTTTTTCTCTGAGTACTCCACTCCACTAACATTCTCCATCTCCCCCTTATTTAATCTATCATCTGCAATAGCAAAAATATGCTGGCGTGAAGTCTAGGAATAGTACGGGTTTCCGCTGCTCATATAGGAACGGTTTGGGGCTCGGGCCCCTGGGTTTACTCGTAAGCGGACGGAACCAGGATATATTATCAGGGGTTGAGGCAGGGTGGCCCGCCTGTCGACATCGGATTCACGAACACCACCCGGACCACCTGTCGGACTTGGACAATCATCCCATATATATGACGCATAATGGGTTAAAGCATGCCTAAGTTTACGGACCCGTCCCGGCTTCAACTCTCGTAAAACCACTACAATAAACGGGTAGCGCTATTACAGTACGTTACAGAAGTCCTTTATCCTAGACTAAGGAATCACGACCTGGAACAAAAATCATGCGACATGGCGTCCGCCCCACATCTACACACACGCAAAGCAACTAATTATGTTACATTGAACTTTGGCTATCGTGCCATCAGTAGGCACTTTTCAACAATATGGCTACAACGATCTCCAGATTTCAAACCGGTTGACATTTAGTTGTGGACTTACCTTGGCACACCCAACAGCTCTGCAGTAACTAAAAGATTCTATCTCGCAAGAAACTGGGGATATTTCAAGATATAGTCTGCAGATTTATGTGCATGGTGTCGCAGAAAGAAAAGCATTTGTTGGATAAGGGTACATCGGATATATAGCCAATGTTTTATAAAAACCAAACTCCATTGTTTGCCTGACACAATGATGAGTTTGCTTTATTTTATCTCAAATATTATATTTATTATGTTTTTGAAGTTTGAAGTTCCTTGCGTATGATCTCATATTTCAGAGAGTTTGTAATTGGATAAATGTTGTTAAAAGGAACGCATTCTGATTTTCAAGTAATTCATGACAAAATTGTGTATCTACTGTACGTATCTTATTTCTATATAAAAAATCTAGGTTACCCAACATATAAAAAAGGACAGGGTTTCCGACAAAAACTGCATCATAGACAATATCACGAAATCTGTTTATTTATTTATTTATTTATTTATTTATTTATTTATTTATTTATTTATTTATTTATTTATTTATTTATTTATTTCCAGGTGAATCATATTGGCTTAGGACGAACGTATTGAGATCATTTTATTCTGGGGACATAGGGGTAGCTAACTAATTTTAAGAGACGTCTTCCAGGTAGAAGTGTGCTCCAAAGAGCACAGTCTCTCGATTGCTGGAAAAATTCAAGAGAATGGTATCGGTCAATGATTTGTCGCGATCGGGACATTAAACTTCCCCTCCCCCGAAGTTCGTATATCTCGCGATGTCGGAATATCAGCTTATGCCGGAATTGGATCTGCTAGACGTGAGACAAGAATGGTTCATGCAAGATGGTGCTCCACCACATTATGCCACACCTGTGCGGAAATGGCTCGACTACTTCCCTCGAGTGGTAGATATGCCGCAGAGGGGGTTCTCAGGTCGCTTGACCTTAATTCACTTGACTTTGCTTTCTGGAATTATCTTAAGGAAAAGTCACACGAAGTAAAGTTTCGTGACCCAGCACTGCGACCTTTCAATGTTTATTTCGCTAACCCTCAAGGTAGGCGCATTACCAAACCCTCACCGGTTGACTACATTAAGGTTCCCTGCGTATTCAGATTTCGATCAGGCAGTCCCACTCGTTCCTAGACTAGCCCTCTCCGTGCGTCGCTAGTCGGCGTTCGGGGAATGCTGACAGAATGGATAGATGTTGAATGAATTATGTAGATGCCTAGTATGGAGAAATGTGGAGAACCCCGAGAAAAATCCCAACTACAACTTTGTCCGCCACAAGTGTTACTAATGATTTTTCCATGAAAAATCTCACGCCTGATCGGGACTGGAGCTCGGAACTCGGACCGCATACTCTTAAAAGTATGTTTTCTCAAATCAATTACTTAGCAGATCGTTAGTATTCACAGCTATTCTGAAAAAAACTAATGCTCATGAAACGGACCAACTGGTCTAACGTTCATTAAGGATGATAGGCCTAATTCATTCATTCATATACATTCCTAGTATTCTGCGCAAGGGCAGGTCTTTCACTGCAAACCCGGCATTCTCCAGTCTTTCCTTTTTTTTTTGCTTTCCTCTTAGTCAACGCATATATGATCCCTCCTATCCTAATGTCGTTTGTTATTTGATATCTTCTTCTGTCCCGAACTCTTCTCCCGTTCACCATTCTTTCCAATGTATTCAGTAGGCAGTTTCTTCTCAGCCAGTAATCCAGCCAATTCCTTTTCCTCTTCCTGATCAGTTTCAGCATTATTCTTTCTTCATCCACTCTTTCCAACACAGCTTCGTTTCTTATTCTGTCTGTCCATTTCACACGCTTCATTTTTTTCCATATCCACATTTCAAATGCTTCTAGTCGCTTCTCGTCATTTCGTCGCAATGTCCATAAAATACGACACTCCACACAAAGCACTTTACTAATCTCTTCCTTTTTTCTTTTCCAGAGTTCAGCAGAAGATGTTCCTTTTTCTATTAAGAGCTTCATTGGTATCCTCCTTTTGACTTCCTGACAGCAGCTCATGGTACTGGTTATATTACATCCCAAGTAAGTTATTTGAAGCTATCAACTTGCTCTACTGCTTCATTTATAATTCGCAAGTTTACCTTAATAAGTTTACCAAGATGATGATAATGAACTGAAATGTTGATTAATATCATCCCCATCCGTTCTGTCCTCACTCTTGTGAGGAGTTTCAATCAAACAAAATCGTCCACAGGTGGCAAAATTATTTGGTCGTGTTTTGGCCTGACAAAAGGCCGCCACTTTACGCAACACATGAGTATAACAATATCCCCACACCCACGTCCCATAAAAGGGACGTGAAACTCCATAAGGAAAGTCCGCCAAGTGAATCTGTATTCATGAATAGTAATATGGCACGTGCTGTTGTAATATAAAGAAAAACCATTTATTCTTATCCTCTTCAACTCTGATGTGAGGAGGTTTTTCTACTTTACTTGACATATATTAGCCAGGTACACTTGAGCCAGCATGACGTCGGACCTCCAACTAATTGTAAAACAACATAAGACATCACATTGACAAAGAACAAAATATCTGTACCCTAGTTGGAATTCGAATGAATGACAGTTACTTTCCAGCAACATTGAAGCTATTCCACCATAGTAGCGCACGCCGCGGCCATTAATAATAATAATAATAATAATAATAATAATAATAATAATAATAATAATAGTACTGTTATTAACACTGTCAATGAACAATTTTAATAAATACAATTATTTATGTTTCTATATGCTCCGACCTTTTACTTCAGAGTTAGCGCAGAAATAATCTTTCATAAAAGCTTAAATTAAATTCTCACTGATAAAGAAATTACTTTGTTTAAGGAAGATCACGCTGTCATAAATCTCACAACTTTTATATTTTTGTGTGTGACAAGAATCATAAAATAACTCCAGCGGAATTCGAGATCTTGCCCTCATTGTTCAAAATTCTTTCTTTGACGCATAGGCTACATGAATAATCCCGCAGCTTTGCATTTCATTGTTCCAAAGATAAAAAAGATACTCTTCAGGTTTCTTTCTTTTTCCTTTCCACTTTCCTTTTCGAGAAAAAGAGAAAGAGCTGCACATGACAGGCCATTCTCTGCAAGCCTCATAAATTCAAATGAGGGAAAATGTTAACACCGCCGTTCTTCCACTACACTTAACGTTTTCTACGGCAAACATGTCTGTGCACCCTGGGCTGGAAAATCTTGAGAATGTGAGATGGGATCAACTAAACTCTTTTCCACGCATAATATTGTTACAGCTGGACAATTTTTCTCCCAATAAATCATATTCACACTTCACGGAACACTGAGTTAAAGACACTGTTTAAAACAGAGGTCTAGTCCTTTTTTTTTTTTTTTCAATTTGTAAAATATTTCGTTTTGCTATTCTGTAATAAGAAAATATTGTCTTTATTGTCCTAGTGGTTATCATACTTGCCAGTGTATCCAGGGTTCGAGAATTTCGTGTTATTAATATACTTACTTACTTAAATATGACTTTTAAAGAACCCGGAGGTTCATTGCCGCCCTCACATAAACCCGCCATCGTTCCCTATCCTGAGCAAGATTAATCCAGTCCCTACCATCATATCCCATCTCCCTCAACTCCATTTTAATATTATCCTTCCATATACGTCTCGACTTCCTCGAAGATCTTTTTCCGTCCGGCCTTCTAATGAACAATCTAGGCTATATGCATTTCTGGATTCCCCCATACGTGCTACATGTCCTGTCCATCTCAAATGTCTGGATTTAATGTTCCTACTTATGTCAGGTGAAGAATACAAAGCGTGCAGTTCTGCGTTGTGTAACTTTCTCCATTTTCCTGTAACTTCATTTCTCTTACTACCAAAAATGTTTTCCTACGGACCTTATTCTCGAACACCCTTAACCTCTGTTCCTCTCTCAAAGTGAGAGTCTAAGTTTAACAACCATACAGAACAATCGGTAATTTTTATGTTGTAGTTTCGTAACAAGCTCTTTTTTACGGTGATAGGTTGTTAGACCTTCGCCCATCCCCTAAGCTGGAGGACCATCTCTTATTGGCTGTCTGCGACTGTTTATTAAATATACTAGCAGCTACCCTTCATATCTGCAGGCCGTCTCCTCTATCCGGAACCTGAGGACGCGCCATAGAGGGGCCCAAAATACATGGCGAGTTATTAATATACGATACTTAAAAGAATACCATTGCTGAAAAAGAAAGCTGAAAGAAAAAATTATCGGTCATTTCTCACTCATGAAAGCACTAATTTGCTAGTCATTACTCCCTCCTAACATTCAATTATTTCAGATGCAAGAAAGTAGACAGCATTAAAAATCAACAAACAAACCAACCAGAGAGAAACTGAACCCACTTTGTAGATGTTGAAACCTGTCGAAAGCTGTGAAATACTCTAATTTAATACTCATTATGAGATCCAAAGGTAACGTTCTTTATTCCTGAAGGAGAAGGATCCATGCAAAATTAGTCATATTCTCGTCTAGATTTCCTGCACCGGAGTAAATGCCTAGATATCTTTTGAATCTGCAATGGTTTATAATTCTCGAAATATAAAAATGAGGAGGAAAGGTCGCGTGCGGGCGTGGGGCACTGTGTTGAAATTGTGAGTAATAAGGGAATAGGAGGGGATATAGGCCCTATCATCAGATCACAGTGAGGGCTTAATTTGGTCCCCCTTGTCTGCCATGCACAACATAACGGTATTTTGGTGGCTCAACACCTTCAGAGACAAAGACACCCGCAATTTCCTCTGCAGTAGGTGTATTGTATCGTCTTTGATCTAACCCAATATGATCAACGAAACTTAAATCTACAGACCGTACGTTTTCTTCATTTGTCAATATTTGTCCTTAATTTTTGTAGGAAATAGCATAAATATTGTTGACAAGAATATCTGACAACGTTAGAAATGTATTAGGTACCAGTGACTGCTTGACATCATTTTAAGTAAAACGTTAGCATTATGTTGAATCAATAACTTACAATTGGCCATAAGTTCGTATTGAATTGTTAGTGGCAGAAGATAAGAGATGTAAGTTATTCATGTATCATCCCTAGTATTTTTCAACAGTAGAGACTGTTGTGAGGGAATCTATTGCTGAGATATGGAACATGAGGCGAATGCTGTAGCAGAGTTGCAGAATTTTTTATATGTCCTAAACAAAATTGTTCTTCATAAATCATTAGCTGTTTCAGTGTTTCATTCTTTGCTGGGTGCGGGAAATAAACTAACTCATCATGATAACAAAAAGTGGAATGGTATGCTATTCTCATACAGAAAAATATGTTTGGTAGCGATCAAAAATCTGATCTACAGTATTAAACCAAATTAATATGAAATTAATTTTGGTGCAGTTTAAAGACGCATCTAAAATAGGAAGCATGACTCAATACTAATGCCTCTTCCATAGTACTGCACTAGTACTTATGTGAATTAGAGAATCACACATATAAGTATCTACATCGCACTGTCATTAAATGTCAGAAAAAGTCTTACATCACTTGATTAGTAACTATAAAAGTATTTAATTTTGAATAACATTATCTTACGTAAGCTTTGTAACTTTTAGTAACATAGTATAGCCGTTACTCAGAAAATTATAGAAATGAAGAACTAATTTAAGATGTTGTCTACATCTACTTACATAACCTCAAAAAATTTCGCTTTAATATCATCAATATTAACATTAATGTGTATCAATAGTGACAAATACTCACATTATGGCATTCACTATAATATTTATTTTTTAATGGTAATAATGTCATCAAACTTCTTAAGTTCTGTAGTTTTTAATAACCAACACATAGCTGTACTCAGAAAATTACACATCAGAGAATCAGAGCTGTAAATTCTTATCATCTTCTTAATAAGTTTTGAAGTTTTTAATGATCAATAATTATAGAGACATTCTCAAGAAAATTACACGAATGAAGATCGACATATTGGCGTTATGATATCAGAGAATCAGAGCTGCCAATATGTTGACTATCCTACAGGTCATGGCCTTCATGATTGCCTTTTTTTGAAAAGCCGATAAGTTAGTTCTCAAAACTGACACGACGGATGGTTTTTGGAGAATAAGAAAATTATGTAAGAAAATGTATGTTTTAGCTACTGAAAACTACAATTTTTCCTAGTATCCTTGAATGCCTAGCTTCAAAATGAGGGATCATTCATTAAAATTCGTTCATTCGTTTTTCCATAATTTCCATTAGTCTATCATTTCAAATTATATATATATATATATATATAATGAATATAAAATTGAAGTAATATTATAAAAACATTAAAAATTCGTGTGGAAATGTCTTCATTCCACGTGGAGAATTACTAAAATTATACACAATTTCAAATTACGTGATCATGGATTAACATAGTAGTTGTTAGATGTATACCTGATATCCTACATATCTCATCTAATAGTTACTTATCTGAAAACAACAATGTCAAAAAAATAGCAGTTTTTTTAATCAACTGTCCGAAGACACGTCTGAACTTCACAAGTGATACCAACATGGCATCACTTATGAGGCAACTAGGCCAGGATGTAATAGGGTAGGATAGTCAGTTCCTTTCCCCCCTCCATTGTGTACATTGCCGATTACCTACATATTACACTAATCAGACTTCAGATGCATACAAACAATTATTGTTCTTCCTCTGACACATATCGTCAAGTGAGATGTATCCATACTGCCTGTACATATCAGTCAGAAACTCAATCAGTAGGCTTATATTAATGTAAAATAAATAAAAAGAATGCTCAAGTAACATCTTTAAAAAGAAAATCGTTGGATACTTAATATAATGGTAAATATATTTAAATAAAACACGCTTTCATATCTAGGTCATATCGCGTGTATAGAATCTTTGGATAAATCAATAGCTATGGATTGTTTTTTGTGATTTTGTTTATATGTTTCATACATCTTGTATTTAATTTAACTGATTTCAGATTTTAGTGATTATGATAATGGTGGTTAAGGCGGTGATGAATCAAGGTATGTAAATTTCCAAGTCGGCATTTGTTTTTGTGGCTGTCAGAAACCGCCAAATCCCTCAGTCAGACTGGCTAGCCACAGGGTTTGAACTCGTGATCTCCCGAATACGTGTCTAGTGCGTTACCGCTGAACCACCTTGCTCACTTATAACCTAACAGTAAATGTGAAGACATTCCTTTATTTTTACTTACTCATTAGAGAAAGATTTGTGATGTTTAAACTATCGATTTAGAGATTTTCGCGGAAGTTCACATTTCTCAGTATAATTGATATCGAAAAAGTAGTTTTATGTATGCCGATCGTCTGTCTGTCTGTCTGTCTGTCTGTCCGTGAAAAATTATTTCTTCTCAACTACCTGATGGATTATGTTCACATTCAGTATTTGTGGGTCAATATGTCCGCAAATGATACAAATAAAAATAATTTTAATAAAAGGTCGTTCGCTGTTTGTGGTTATGTAGGTAACATGCGCTTCTCAACTAAGTGACACGAGGTTTGATTCCCGACGTAGGCAATGAAAGAAATCTAAGCCTATATTCCACCTGAGACTGGATGTTCGTTCGATATTTTTAATATCCTGTGATGTTTCAGCGGTGTCTCGGCGTCGTGCCGATTCTATGGCCAGAACGGCCCGCATTTGTGAACGCCTAGTATGCGATCAAGAACATCTATTGGTAACACACTAGACATGCATTCGAGAGATCACGAGTTCAATCCCCGTGGCTGGCCAGTCTGGCTAAGAGTTTTCGTCGTTTCCGTCTGTCACAAAGGCAAATGCAGAATTGATCATTTACATGCCATACTTCACAGTCATAGCCCATGTAAGTAGGGTAAAATGGGAGGTTAAGCAGAGGAAGAAAGAAAAGAGAATACAAAAAATACAAAAAGGCAATGAATTGGAAATCGGTCACTTTTTCTTTGCATAAAAAATAATAATTTATAGTCCAATATGTCCCCAGATATCTATATTTTGGTTAAATTAATTATTACTTAATTTTACTTTTATAGGTTTTCCACTTTACAAGAGTTTGCCTTTAATTTCTGCTTTCTAGATAGCCCATTTCCATTTTCTATTGTTCTTTAAAATCCCTCTATGGTCGTGCTTATTTCGTCATACCAGCTCCTTCGAATCTTTCCACGCTTTTTCCTACTAGGCGCATTCTCTCGTTCTCCCGTTTTCACGTATTAGCCATCCACATAATTTCTTCAATATCTCTCAATTTTGTTCACATTCCATAGCATTTCCCGAAAGCCGGGTAGCGACGCACGGAGGGTCTGGCAATGGGGACAAGTGGGGTTATGTGCTCGAAATCTGGGTAAGCAGCGAACCTTAGTGTAGTCAGACAGTGTTGAGAATCTTAAGGGTTCGTGAAATATACCTTCTAAGATCGCAGTGCTGGGTCGTACTACCCCGCTTCCGAAATTCAATTCAATTCCGATAATCGATGTAAACTGACTTTATTGTTTACAACCTGACTTTAAGTCAGGTTTCACATTGGTCGTGTTCAAAAATAGCTCGGTTGTGGGGAAAACGTCTGTCTGTAAGAACTCATAGAATCTACATACATGCATAAACATCCTTGTACATACATACATAAATACATACATACATACATACATACATACATACATACATACATACATACATACATACATACATACATACATACATACATACATACATACATACATACATACATACATACATACATACATACATACATACATACATACATACATACATACATAGGAATACGTACATACATATATTATGCATACACACATACATAGGCATGCATACAATCGAATCTACGAAGCCATTCCAAAACTAGTTATGGTTATTCCCTTGCACTCGGAATGTGCACTTAATTACTCTGTCTATTATTCTCGTCTGTGAACCATACAGAGAAAAGGTAAGGGCCTTTATTTTGACCGTAAGTAGTATTTTGAATACCCCTGATTCCTCGTATGTTGCGGAGCCAACAGGCCTCTTTCTCCACGTGAAACGGTGAACTCTATCACATAGCCTCTGGTAATCTAAATATTATGAAAGTTCATACAGTATTATATAGTCTATAGGTTGAGAGAAACTTGTTCACAAAATCAATAAATATAATGCGACCCACTACAACGCAGATGGACCAATGTTGAACAAGTATTGCGTGAAACGTACTCACTTTCTGCTTTTGGAAAATTTTCTTTGTAGTAACTTGAAGTAGTAATCACACGCTGTATGAAAATTATGTAAAATTTTCAATTGAAATATTAGATCTGTTGATGTTCAGTCATCATATTTTTAGTTTATAAAACATCCCTCGACTTCTTGTGAATTACGAAGTGTTGTTCAGAACAGAGCAGGCAAAATTAAGGTCCTTGAAACGATTAGGAGCTATTAGAAAATACTCTCGAGCAGAATAGGAAATAGATGATGAGAGAAATTAGCCATACACAACATTTCGAGAGTTGAGTATTAGAAGAAACATCGGTTTAACATACATCTGCCTACCGGTACCTGACGTGATACTTTTCTGTTCGCAATTTTTCGCGCGGGTACCTACTTCCATCTCTACTGCTGAAATTACATCAATTCTCCACTGATTATAGCAATCATTTTGGTGTAAAGTAGTTCCAATTGTTGAGAACTGAAAGTACCGCCGTGGGAGAACGAAGAAAATAAAAAGGTTTTGGATAGACAGTGTTTAAACAATTTTTGCTTTAGGAAATATTCACTAGGGCAGAGAGCCTCATAAGTGATTACGTGATGCCTACATATATCTATTTTTCTCCTGAAAAATTACTGACAGAGAGGTTTCTGACTTGTACTGCGTGGACGCATTTCTTACTAAACATTGCTAAAGAAACGGGAAATTACATGTAGCTACACATTCACTCAGGAACGTTGAAAAGAAAATGTATCGTTACATATCAGTGAAAAATTGAATGCCAAGAAAAGAACAAGAAGGAAGGAATTAATCGAAACATAAATTCAAACTGAATTTGGCGGATTAGAGTAAGATTAGAAGTAAATACGTCACAAAATAATTTAAACTTAAAAATTTAAATAAACACTATAAATATATATTAAAGAAATATAACAGAGCATGCATCTAACAAAAATTTCATAATTGAAAGTGAAAAGGCTAGGTATACTTGAAAGACTACTTACTATAGGATAGAATGATCAGTTTTAAAATACTGTATACAGTATTTGAAGACAACGCAGGTTCGCAAGTCTAACCCTTTAAATTCACAATAATCATCAGACAACTATCGTGGTAGCCACCGGCGTAGCTCGCTTGATTTGATTTGTTTGTTAGTCAAGATAATTTATTTCTTAGATAAGATAATATCCATTTCACTGTTATGAATAATAAACTGAAGAAAATAATGTACTTGCCCCTTAGACTTTTTTCAGCAGTGTATTATATATATATATATATATATATATATATATATATATGTGTGTGTGTGTGTGTGTGTGTGTGTGTGTGTGTGTGTGTGTGTGTGTGTGTGTGTGTGTGTGTGCGTGTATGTGTGGATTTCGTTTTTTTGTCAACTTCTTAACAATTCTGGTTGCAAAGTGAATCGTTGGATCAATGATTTCGGCTTCGTATTTAGATGTATTGATGATGAAAATGTCTATGCATCTTGTACTTACGCCGTCGGCTAAGCAGTGAACCTCCTCGTGGAATTCGAACTCTTTCACAAGCAGACCAGCAGCAAGTGACGATTTAATAGTGTTGTGTCGTTTAAGTCTTAGAAGCTCGCCTTGAGGACAACTTCCCAGCACATGAGGCAACGTTTCATTCACTCTGCAGTAACGACAGTGGGCTATGCCGTAGGAGCGTCCAGGAAGATTGCGTACAGGGCGACCGACCACTCCTTCCATTTTGATCGTGTCCCTCCATTCAAAACTACTCAGACCTTGCTTCTTCATAAGGCTGTGAATCGGTGAAAATAACAAAAAAAAAAAAAAAACATTAAAAAATGGAAATTTTGTTTTAAATCTAAAAAATAAAATAATGCTTCAGTTTTCTAAATCTGTGCTTATTTTGACTCTATGACAATTCAAAGTCACTCAGGACGAATTTAAAGGGACCAGCGCGTGCGCCAGGTGATTCGACTCATTACCCATCTCCCCCGAGTCGCCTCGAGAAGAAAGTTCCATGATGAACTAGAGTTGCCAACCATAGACGAGTTCATTGCTCGACTGGCTAGGAACCTGTATGCGGAAGCTCGTGCTAACCCCAACCCGCTCATATCTGGCCTCGGCCAGTATGATCCTAGGTTACGGCGTAGGCACCAGAAAGGTTCATTAGCTATACTCTTGAGGCAGGAGGACAGGGAGGCTGGCGTTACTCCCAGGTTTTGGTAGCCACGACTCAACTCCATGAGACTCCTTGGATAGTGCAACCGCTTTAAAATGACCTTGTCTTAACTGGGCTAAACAAATTCCCTCCCTAACAATATCTACATTTGTTTATCGATGGAACTATCATAGAGCCAATGGGCTAGTATATATCCATCGATTCATAGAGTCATCCTACCTAAGAGCCAACTGGCTAGTCTCTGAAATTGAGACAACTCATCCTGCCTAAGGTTTTTCCGTGGTTTTCCTAAGGCGCTAAGACAAATGTCGGGATGAGCCCTGAAAGAAATGGGCCACGGACCTGCACTCATCTCCCCATGAATCTCCCTAATTACTCTAAATTAATTAATAATTACATCTCTCCCCTCTCTTCGTAATTGAGCCACCATAAAGCCAAATGGCTGGTCTCTAAATTGAGACGATTCAACAAGGCTCATGACAACAATCACCTCCTACATAATAGCCAAATTGGCTAGTCTCTTATATGAGACAACTCATCCTGCCTAAGGTATTCCGTGGTTTTCCTAAGGCGTAAGACAAATGTCGGGATGAGCCCTATAAGAAATGGGCCACGGACCTATATGCCCTTCCCCATATATATTCCCCTTTTCTTGTAAACGACGTATGCCCTAGTTCAGAACCTCTAAATTGTCTATTAAATGTACGAGGTCACTCAATTAGTTGCAATTTGAAAGGACAGGGACCTCTCAAATTGCAGATTTAGAATTCACGGCGCCTCTTCCGACGGCCTTCACATGCCTTGTCATCGAACAACAGATGACAGAGTCTTGCCATCCTAACGGCAAACAACAGCCAACTCCTCCTCGCCCCGTCCCGTGATCACTTGATCAAATCTCCGTCCCCCTCGCATATGTGGTACCTAAGAGGTTACGTCCAATTTCGGCATCCCCTTCAAAATTTTCTAGAGCTTCTTCAGTGGAGCAGCGTAACCCGGAGTGAGACTAGTGGCCAGCAGGCTTGGAGCTCACATATTTAGTTTTGTACAGCCCCCAACCCCTTGCAAGGACGCGTTTTGCGTACCTTTTAAATTTGTCCTCCCAATTCTCTTTCGATTTTTCGATTTTTTTCGCGTGGAGCTGCAGCCCTTGAAACTGACACTCAGCTGTCATTCTGCAGACTTCGTTTTTCTGACTAATTTTACTTTTCATCAGTTCATATTTCGTGCTGTTAGGTAGGTGAAAAATGTGTGTGTGTAGGGACTTGTATAGAAAGGAAGGTTATCGATAGTACATATCACATAGGCTACATGCTGTATTTCGATACTCATTTCTCGATTTTTCAATTTTCAACATTTTGTAACATTCAAAATGCTCTAATGAATGGAGTTTTTCTCCAATTTCAGTGAAATTTTGCACAAAAGCATGTGACATAAACTGACACATGTGTTTTCTTATGCTATTGAAAGTATTCAAATCACCATGTGTTGAGGATGTAATAAGTTTAAAAAAAAATTGAAGAAACTGAAAGAGTAAATGTTTTTTTTTTCTCAAAAAGTGATTGAAAAAATATGAAAAGCATGTGTCACATTTTACTATATCTATCAGAAACAATTTAAGTATAAATTTAAAGAAAAATTATGTAAACTTTAAATTTAGGACAATTATAATTCAGTATTAAAAAAATCTATGATCAAGAACAGCGAAAGACTGACAACAATGGACGCTCATCACAAAGTGACTTGGAACTCAAGCAGCGATTAGTGAACAGTGGACCCTTCAATGTTAACCCAGACAGCATCTTAAACACACTAGTACAGTGAAACCTCTCTTTACGGACACCCCCAAGATACGGACCTCCTCAAATACGGACAGATTTTTATGTCCCAGTTGACACGGACAAGAACATCTGTTTCACAGTCCTTAAGCTTGCTTTACCTCCTGACTGCGGACAGAACTTGGTTTTCAAGACTTAATGTGTTACAAAAATGGAAAATTTAGTTTTGAGAACTGTACAGAAATTCCTTAACATGTAAGAAGACAATAAGGATCTCTTAGGCTACCACTAGCCCAGTCGGCTACCCCTTGTTAGCTGGAAGCGGGTGGATAAACATAGTAATAAAATTTGACTTATCTGATGGGTCCAAGGTTTCCGCGATGGTGAAATTGTATTCGACACGTGATTGGGTTAGTAAAATTATTCTCTTCACTTCAATCAGTTGTTCTGTTTCGAGAGACATGGCACCTGAATGTAAAGGTTAAGTTAAAAACTGCAAATTACGCACTGCATAACTGTAGACTTGGAATGAAATTGCATGGCACAGTACTGTATTTTCCTTTTTCGGTCTTATCTACTGTAGTTCAAAGTTGCAAAGCATTTACAGTAGTATATTATATTTAGAATTAAACTACAGTAATACATTTCATTTAAAGCGTGAAGGGATATATAATGCATATTATACTGTTAGATGGGGAGCCTCCCTCCCAATAAAGGACACCCCCAGATGCGGACAGATTGTTACGTCCCTTCGATGTCCGTAAATGAGAGGTTATATTACATTCCAAAAGTGACCATCATTTCAAGAGTGACTAACCGGGAACTGCTTGACAAACCACCCTCCATAGTCAGGAGGCACTTGCCCTTCACGGGATTTCGTGGCTAATTCTCAATTAAAAAAAATTATAATTAACTAATTGGAATATCAAAGTGAAAAGTTGTGTATTGTATGTTCACATTCTAAGAAATATGTGGTAAAAGTTTCAGATTAATTAGTGTAAAAATGTAGAAGTTATAAATTTCACAGAACCATAGCCTTAACCCAAGTACGGGTACTTCAGCAAATAGCTCAACGTCCATGCCAATATGTGAATAAGAACACCAGGCAGAGTATTCTCCATGCCGAAGAAGTTGCCGCAATTGCCTGATTTTCTGTAATTTATTGCAGCTCTTAAAGGCATTTACGTTAAATCTGATTGTAATCAAGAACCGCATTAACATGTGGCTCACTTGTAAACTGCAGTGTTGTTGTTTAACCGTTGAAGGAATGCTTTACAGAAAACCTGAAGAACAGCTAAGACTTTATATTTGCTGCGGGAGTAAATCATGCTGTTGGAAGTGTTACTGGGAAGTTGGGGAATTTTCTTGACACAGCTACGAATTATGTTATCTGCCTTTAGAAGGAAAGTCTTGGGAATTAGATCAATAGAAGCTGTTTGTATGGTGTAAATTTATGTGGGGCCTATGAACTGATTAGTCAATTTTTGGTGGAGCTGCAGTAGATGAGTAGATAACTATGCATCTAAATTTTTTTTAGCTTGCTTAACATCTCAAATTTTAATTAAAACACTTCCAGATATTTGATTTTTCATCGGCAGAAATAATTTCGATGTCACCACTGACAGTTTTAATTACCCAGCTTGCCATGATTAATTTAATATAGCATGTAACTTCTGAGAATTTACGTTCAGTCCTATTTCTTATAGAAGGATTATAGTTGATGTGACTAAGGCTGTAATGGCTTCATTATCCATTCCAATAATAACAAGATCGTCGGCAAAGCACAGTGCAACCAAAGGATCTGAGTCGCTGTCAATTGAAAACCCTATGCTGCAGCAACATCTGTGTCAGTCAGGTCATTGAGTAAGTGGTTAATTTATTTAAGGAGGGAGCGGATCACCTTGCATTACAACGAGTTTTATTTTAATTGGTTCTGTCCGGTTTTCTTTCACTTCTATATGGTAGAATTGTCAATAAAGAGGTTTATCAGCAAACGTTTTAACTGTAGAGGAAAATTGGAATGTTCAATTGTGGAACACAGGTGGGCATGTCCAATACTGTCGAATACCTCTTACTGACATCTAAGAAGACAAGATCTACACGCTAATTTTTGGATCACGATTGCCATCAGCAAATTCGAAACTCCAGTTATTTATGTAAACCTCAAAATCTGAACAAGTAGTTGGCTCCTTGAAGAACTAAGCATGGCCACTTAGGCCTACATAGTAATTACTATGCTTGCCATTAGATCTGAGTATGAGAGATTCAAATATTTCCTTCCGAGAACTGTTGGCAATACAATCCTTAGCATAGCTTCCTCCGGGAGAAAAGAAAGATTGAAACCCCATCTCTATGCATGAATGAAAGAGTTTCAACAAAACCTTAACGGCACCTTCTTCGAAACATCGAAATTTGGAAATAGCACAATGCGCCTGTATGCATGGCTTAGGGTTTGTTTCACAATTGTTATTAAAATGTATACTTTTATGCTGTATCGTATGCATTCACAAGTATTTTGTTTAATCTATTTATTTATAGTCACTTTGACATCTGGGTCATATCGCGACCAGTTAACGTAAAATTCTAAAATTACATTTGTTATTAATTAGTTGCTTATACAATTATGAAACAATTATGAAATTATATTGCAGTTCAGTGACCTGTACCTTTGAGGAATGAGAATATCTTCAGACGGAGTTAAATGTAGATGATGGATCGATCGCTATTCCATATTTTTGTCCTCTTTACTCGCAAGTATTAAGGTATGTTTTAAACATAGTGACGGTTTAAGTAGGTACAGTCTAATTTATTCCCTGTATTGCTTCTTATCTCATTTATAAGAATGTGTTTACCTCCTAATTAGACAATGTGTAAAGAAAAATGAACTATAATATTGAAAGAATTGGAAAGAACACAATGAAACCAAACTGAAACCGAGAAAAAATTCTACAATATCAGTTTCGAAGTCCTCGGAAGACCGTTAAAAAGATGCAATGAAGCACTTACAGACCAAGTGGAGTTATATGTGACATAGTACAGATATGATAATGATGATGATGATTATTATTATTATGATAAAGGGAAAGTGTATGATTATGAAAAATATTTCTGTATTTCTGCTTTACGCACCTCCCATACCGAGAAGTTTGCTCTTAGTATGCACTCTCTCTCTCTGTTTATACAGCGATTTCCCCCACAATAATTTGGTCGTGTCTTGTTAGTACTCACAATCTACGAGTCAATTCTTCTAGAAAATAATAATCATTTCACCAAAGAAGTTATCGGCATTTATCTGAATTATGAGCACAAAATGGCGATTCATACACAATCATACATAGGCTAACGTCTTTTTTTCTGTAGTTTTTACACTTTAGATAAAATCAGAATTGGAAGTGTATAGATCATATAGGTCTATAAACAAAATATTTCTAAGAAATTAACAATTACCTATAGCCGATCTTGGAATACCATGTTGCATGCAAACCATGGTGTGGGTTCCAATCCCGTATGACTCATAGGCCTGTTTGTTCGTCCGCTGACAAACTTGATCTCTCAGTCTTGCATGGTGATTTGATATCGTGCTGACTCCATGTTATGGAAATCCTGCTAAGTGTATGTCTAATGCCGGTAAAGGCGAAGACTAAACCCTGACAATCTTTAATAAGCCAGAGAATAAAAGCATGCATTATACAATATTGTGTTACTAGTCTGAAATCTCTCCGTGTAAAGGTTTAAAAACTTAGAATGTGAATTACTCTAAAAATTAAAGTAAGCGAATTTTTTTAAAATATAGATGAAAAGTGACAATGTCTGTTCCCTAACAGGAACTAGATCAATAAATGGCATGCCATAGATTATAAATATTTGCCGTCAACCACTTATTTGAATACTTATAGTCTATCTGGCTTTGGGCTGGCTTGGGAAAGCGATTCCCGAATGGTTCACTAATAAAGACGATATGTTTTTTTCACTTCATAAAGACTTAATACATAATGATAAAGATGATAAATTGTTGAAATAATCATTAATATATTGAAAAAAGTAGTGGGAGAGGGATTATCACTTCTGGGGAAGGAGAGATTACTACAGTATGCATGTAATATGAGTCTAGTCTCTCTTTTTTCTGGTACGATTAAGTAAATTTCATTTCAGAAAAGAATGTAGCTACATTTTTAAAGATGAAATGTCGTGTCAAAATTAGAGCGTTTCGGTTGGATTTGCCTTCTCGTTAACTTTGTAAGTAAGTCAAGTGCCTTATCTACCTGAAGCTATCTATTTACGCAAACCATAGACACGAAATGTTACAAGCTTTGTCCTACAGCATAAAGAAATATTTATAACACTTGTAACTAAGAATTTCTCCCTCATCTCAGGTAGGCGTGTAGACTCGTGCTATGCCTTGCATGAACAGCTGTTCTGTTTAATTTCGTGGCCACAAAGTGTTTTGTAAATTGAGGACACGTGTTATGCCCTCCCTTAACACACATCATAAAAAAGGAAAAGAAGCAAAGGTCTAGCTGGTATTGTACAGTTCACGATCCCAACTTTTTTTTTACCGCCGCGAACGGCTTGGGCAGGTATAAATTTAAGGGAGAGAACCTTTTTTTTTTCTTTTTTTTTTTTTTTTTTGTGGAGAAAGTTAAAAGCATGATGACATAACTTCTACCCATATACACATGGACGGACCTGGGGCATTGCTTCCCTTGGTCCCATATAAATGAACCCGAACTCGACAACATTACACTTCTACAGTTTAAAATCCTCCCTCCTTCCTACATCGCAACCTTTCCCCGCTCCCAAAAAAGAATAATCCTTTCATATAATGTTGGAAGTGTTTCTTGTGTAACGTTTTGTGACCTAATTACAGACTCGTGTATCATGAAATGCCGGTGCTGTTTGGACTGTTGGGTATAATGAATCATCTTCACTTTTTGTGAAATGTTAAATATGCATGCGAATTAGTACAGTTCTTCTTCCATGGAACTTTGATCGTTATATAATGCATATAGATATATACCTACCTAAATAAAAGGAATTGTCATATGGTTCAAGTTGTAATGTTTCTAGCAACAAATTCAGTGATTCGATTCCTGGCGAAGAAGCAGAGATTTGTCTCTATCGTGAGGACTGGGCTGTATCCCATGTTGTCTAAAACGGTAATTTTGTGTCACACTTATCATGTGACATAGTAGGACTAACTATTCTTTGTGTGCTGATACTGAGTCGTGTATTTCACAAGAAACGGGTCAAAGGTCTGACTCTTCTGATTATCCTCCGCAGACTGGAGTCATACTTAGGGTGAACAAGATAGAAGGATGAGGATTTTCCCGAAGTTCTTTCGTTTCGCCATTCAACACTTCCTTCCCTAGATTTTCATTTCATAAAAGATATGGCATAAGAGCCTCGCTGAGACTGCAGATGAAGATGGCCACCCCAGCGTATAGATAATCATACAGTATGGACACTTCGCGTCGATACCTTTGATGTAGCAGGGCTGATTTCAATGATCTTCAAACCAGTTTGAGCGTGAGATTCTGCTTTCTCCCTGTAGTTGGCACTGACATCACACCAGCTAGCAGTCGACACAGCGAAAATATAACACATACAATTAATACATCTAGGTACATTATGTACTCAAATAAAATAAATTGGACCGATGAAATAATAAATCCGTCATTAACTATAATGTGTAGACTCTAGAGTTCCTTTATAATGAGAGTTGAGACGATGACTCCAACAATAATTAAAATATGTAATGATTTGATAGCGCTGAAAATGGAAAAACAAAACGCCTAAGAGAAGTAAAACCATATACCTATATTGTATTGTATACAAATACTAAACGAGTTTAATACATAATTTTATAATGTATATTATTTTATAATATAATTTATTATATATAAAGTATAAAAAATTATTATTACAACTAGTTTGTCACTGAGAAATAAGGAAAAGCTGTTAACTTGAATTTATTTGAAGCAAAGCTTTATTGGATTATGCAATAAGGAAGGCGATGTTTGGATCCTGTGTCTCAACTCTATACTCAATTATTATCTTAGGGTGTGCTCGATTAAACTAACCTCTAGCGCTTGAAAGTGGAACTAAACGCCGACGCACAGAGAAACAAAACACAGGAAAATTCGCTCAGTGTCCAATCTTTGTAATCACTATTTGCTGGCCACCCTATCATTTTATTCGAGATTCACAGTTTCGAATTCGGCAGATGGCGACGGACTATTGATTGACTGCATGGCGTCAAATTCTGGGATTCCCGTAGAACGTTTGCTTTATGTGTACAATGAAACTTGTCCCGTAGGGAAAAGGATGCTCTGCAGTAGTAGTGATTTGAATGATAATAGATTATCTATGAATTCTGAGGAGAAAGGCTACACCAAACAATCTTCTCCCACCATGAATTCCACTTGTCTTTAGGCCTACATATATTTTATGCTGGGTTCATAGCGTGCAAAGCCCGTACTCTATACATTTTTAGTTGGTTATTTAACGACGCTGTATCAAATACTAGGTTATGTAGCGCCGATGAGATTGGTGATACCGAGATGGTATTTTGAGAGATGACACCAAGGATTCGCCATGAATTACTTCACATTTACCTTGCTGTTGGAAAAAATCTCGGAAAAAACTCCAGCTCAAACGGGAATCGAATCCGAGCCCGAGCGAAATTCTGGATCAGCAGGAAAGTGTCTCAGTCGATTGAGCTACGCCGCACAGTGGAACAGCGGAACAAACTAATAACTTTTCAGCTACCTAACATATTTTTATGAAATTTTACACAGTAGTTACAGGTAATATATATATATATATATATATATATATATATATATATATATATGTTTTGTATACAAACTTTCATTACGTTGGTAACTACCCTTATATGGGTGCGCAAGCAGACAAAATTAGTAACTTTTCTCCTATCTAACAAATTTTTATGAAATTTTACACAGTAGTTATATTATATATAGGCGATTGTTCAATGGGATGCTGCACGTTATCAGAACTAATATTAATTAAAAGTTTGCTGAAAATTCCAAATTGAATCTTTTGAGTCTGCTTGATCATACACAATTTACCACTTTTGCAAATTCGCTCCCTGAAGAAATATTGTTAAATCTAAAAAGAAAAGTATGAAGCCTATTTTGATTTACTGTATTATCAACAGTATAGTCGGTCTCATTCTATGCACTTTCGTGTTTTGTGTAAACACGGCCAGGTTCAGCCCGGTAAATATCCTTATAGCTTATGCCACAAGGAAATTATAAAGAAAATTTGAAAATTCAACTCAAACATTCATCAATATGCGGCTATTTCTAGGAATGCAATTCCCACATATAACGAAAACAGATTACTGTATTTTAACCATTTAAAAATCGAATCCCTATGTCAAATGTCACGCGACGCCACTGGGTACTATTGAGCCTTTTGGGCACTCGGAAAACTTATTTGATACATACTTAATAAGCTGTCACTTTGCATTCCCTGAACTGTAGCCTACTTCGGAAGCAGATTCGGTTCTCAGATATTTAAATAACTACGATCGAGAAAAATTGCACTAGGCCTACTGCACCTGGAGAGAATACTGTACATAATTTATTACTTCCGCAAATCTGCCCACCTTAAGACTTCATTTAAAATAGAGATAAATACTCGAGGAAGTTAAAAAAAGTTATTTTGGGACGGAACCAAGGGTGTTTTTTTCTCTACCTTAGTCAAGTCTGCACTCAATGGTTATATTTATACATATTTTGTCCCGTGTCCATTCATGCTAATTTGACATGCTATAACAAAATTAAATGTAACAAAAACAGTGTTACATACCTAAAGAACAACTTGACGTGTTGATACCAAATATGAAGGGAATCGACCACTTACAACAGAGTTACAGCACAAAGAAAACGGCAGACTCGCGGCACTTGCTGAGTAAGAACGCTGGGTGGTCGAAATGTGGCATGTTACCGGCTTCTTATCTCGCTCTGCAGTCACCTACGCTGATTAAGATCATCAATTGAGTGTTACTCAGTTGTATAGGGAAAATAATTTAAAGATTTTATTTCATTTTTTGACATGTCATTTTTCTACATTGTCCTCCTAAATATGGACTTTGGACCACTGCGCGCCGGTGACCTCTCTATGCTTTCCATTAAAAGCGTGCTTGATTAGACTTCTACAACGACGAAATACTCACACGATACGGCAATTTCTCGAAACGGGGATTTATTCGAATCGATTTCTTGCGGACAGCAATGCACACACGGTTCGATCTTTTCCTGTCAGTAACGAAATTTAAGTTATATAAGGGAACCGTACATACACTGCTGACTGTACGAAATCGATTCGAATAAATGCCGTTTCGACAAATTCCCGTTCCGTGCGAAGCGATTCTTAAGGCTGGTTCACAATAAACCGGGAACGAGAACCAGAGTGAAAACGAGAAGCAGAGAACGTGAATATGAAAATTTTTGATTCACAATAAACCGACAACGTAGACAACTATGCATATCGATATGCATGTCAATAACGATATGTAAAGTCGATATTACGCATTCTGATGTTATTTGTGTATAATTGACCAATGGCGTTCTCTCATGAGTACAAGGCAGCCAACATAAACACAGGTTAACCAACTTCAAAATTTCAACGGTACTATAAATATGCCCATGCGTCTTTATTATCACAACCTATTTTAAGTCTACCATAACGTAAAATAATTAGAGAAGAAACATTTGTAACAGAACAAAAAAAAACACAACAGTAGTTATTGAATTGAAGCATGAATATGTAGTGTGTAATACAACCAATACAGTAATAAAATATGATTCGCTTCCGATCGGTGTTCAAAGATGCAGCTATTGAAAGCCTCGTATTCTCCTTAATTTTCTCATCTTTAAACGAGGCGCGCCGCTTATCGTAAACGTGTGGATTTTCCTCAACACGCAATATTAGAATCTCATCAAATAAAACTTGCTCCATGATGAACAGCACAGAACAAAATAATGCATAGGTTATATCACGGTCTTCTTACTACAAAATATACACGACAAAATAGCTTTTAGATGGCAATATAATGAATCTAGTGGGCTGTGATCGGAAACGTGAACGCCAAAGTTGAAACTTGGCCAACTCTCCGTTCCCGATCCCGGGCTCTGGCAAGCTTTTCGTTAATTGTGAATGCTCACATTTAAATGTACACATTTTAACAATTTTACCGTTTTCGTTTTCGTTCCGATTCTCGTTTCCGGTTTAGTGTGAACCAGCCTTTATGCTCTGTTCACAGATACGGGAATTTCTCGGAAAAGACATTTATTCGAATCGATTTTGTGCGAACAGCAGTGTGCACATTGTTCGATTTTTTCCTCGTCCATAACTTAAATTTCGTTATGTAGTAGTAGTAGTACGGGAAAAAATCAAACCGTGTACACAAGAATGAGGAAGGAAGTTAAGTCGTAGATTAATACACGTATAGAAAAGCTGACTCCAATGAGAAAGTTCAGACAAAATTTGTCCACATATTCTTGTTTACGTAAAAATTAAAGTCCACTAATCACTTCTTCGCCTATCACGCTATCATGAAGAGTGATGAATTCCAACATACAAGCGTTCTCATCTCATATATTACAAGTCATGAATTCGACGACGACAGGTCGAAGGCCTCAATTTGTATGATGTGATGCAATAAAAGGAGTAACATGAGAAAACGTGATACGAATGAGAAAGATTGGGCCAACCATAAAAGAAACTATAATTCGGTTGTGAGATCTTTCTTCACAGAAATTATGAAAAAAAAATGTATGTAGGCCCTATGTATGTATGTATGTATGTATGTATGTATGTATGTATGTATGTATGTATGTATGTACGTACGTACGTAGGGGAGTTAGGCCTAAAATGACATACTTGGGTAAAATGACATACTATGTATTTTGTGAAAACACTGTAAGCTGAGTTTGAATTTACAGCTCTATAGTGCACAGAAGCTGGAAACAGTGGTTACATCCAAGTTTTAGCAAGCGAAGGCGCTTTTTGGTGAAGCAGGTGCAACTAAAGGAAAAAAGTGCAAGACGATATAATATTGTTGAGATATGTTATGTATTTTTTGTCCTTTTAAGCTTCAAATATTAGTGAAATAATGTTCATGAATGAAAACATTAATATTTCCCTCTATAAAAAGCAATACAATATCCAAATTCATAAAGAGGTAAGGTCGTACTAACACTACTTCTTATTCTTCTTCATTCCGGGTAAAATGACATACCACCTATTTGGCTAAAATGACATACTATGTCATTTTATCCAAGTGCATGTTTCTGACTGGAAATGAGAAGCCATATATTATGGGCGAAAGCGATTTGCAAAATTGGTGTCAAATTTGTTTACAATGCCTGATTAGTGATTACTTCTGTGAAATTATGTAATATATTGTGGGATCTCTCTCATTGCTCGACTGAATTTTTCGTAAAGCTAACTGATTTTGAAATAGGTGAGATGGGGATTTCTTTAAAATATATAAAACTCTAACGTCTCTAAAATAAATATATTTTCAATATTTATATGCACTGAATTTTTTTACTCTGATTTATCCTCTTATGAATGAGCTAGGCTTGGCGAGTCTGAAGTTTACTTGCACCTACTTCACCAAAAAGCGCTTTTGTGGAAAACATTGTAAGATGAGTCTGGATTTACAGCTCTATAGTGCACAGAGTTTGGCAACAGTGATTAAACGTCATGTTAGCCTTCCCTCGTCACTGCACCCGCCGACTCCACCACTTGATGTCTCTTTCTTCGGGCCTTTGAAAACATATGATCAGGCCGTTAGAAAGTGGCTGAGGAACCATCCTGGATGGGTGATTACACAGTTTCAAATTGCGGACTTATTTTCTGAAGTCTATGGACAAGCTGCAACCATCACCAATGCATTGGGTGGATTCTCTTCAACAAGAATTTGTCCACTCTATTCGGACATATTTCCTGATCACTTATTTAGGTCTGCAGCGCCCACAGACAGAACTATAACGAATGCAGACCCTACAAACGACCAAAGGGTGCAACACAGAAGAGCAGTTCAACAATAAGGAATGCAAAAGAACATATGATAGAGCCATCACCAACAACTGCTCCAGCAGCGGAAACGTCACAAACGAGGCCTTCACCTCATGTGACACAAGAGATCTCCCCGATTCCCTCTGCACTAGATCTGTGGCGAGAAGAAAGAGAACACATGAAGTGTCCCAAATCGAGCATCTCTTTTAATGACCAATTAAAATTAAAGGAAGCTGAAAGAAGAGCTGTAGAAGAAAGGTGTTCAGCAAGTAGAGGAAAAACACAGTTTCAGGTTGATCTAAGCAATGGGGACCAAGATGAAGAGAGTGACTTCGATGGTGATGTTGAGAACGATGCACCTTGTCTGTACTGCAGTGAATTTTACAGCCAATATAAACCAGAAGAAACATGGCTGCAGTGCAAGAAATGTTTCTCATGGGCACACAATGAATGTGCAAGTGTATCTAAGAGAACTTAAGTGTGTCATTTTACCCTAGTAACTTGGGTAAAATGACATAGTTTGTCTATTTTCAAACATACATTTCAGTTAAAGATTGTCAGTATTTTCCACTTTCTGTTGATCTTAATATATGTATTAATGATGTAGTATCATTTGTATATAATTGACCAAAACAAATTTGGTAAGAATACATATTTTTTCAAGATTTCCTTAAGGTATGTCATTTTAGGCCTAGTTCCCCTACGTACGTAAGTAGGCCTATGTATGTATGTACGTATGTAAACTATAAGACGCATATGTAATACATGTTTGTAATATTAACAAAAATGATATCCATCATCAACGTTCTATTGTCGCTGCTCCAGAAGATAATTTTCGCCTTTGCTAGCCAGGATATGGGGTGACAAAGTAGGCCTACTGAAGATGAAATTAAGCGATGACAAAGATAAGTGAAAATTAGGGGAGATCGGGACAAGTTCGGCATTAGGAGCAACTTCGTCATAGGATTTTTTTCGAAGACCTGAGCAAATATGGGCTTGTTTAGAGGCTATCATTCGAGAAAACATCGCCGCTAGCTGTAAATAACGCTTGGGTGGTATGGAGAGTTATTTGTAGTTCTGACAGGTAAATATATTTTTTTAACTCGTGGCTTATTATAATTATGATATTGAAAGTCTTAAGGAGCCCGTAATGAGAGCATTGACGTTATTAGTGAGTAGCATCATTATTGAGAATAAATCTGTATCAGATTGTGAACTTGGCAAGGCGTTTGAAAGCCTCTAATAAGGGTGTTGATTAATAATTTTTTTCTTGACAATTGGGGCAATTTCGGCAGTAAGCTGCCGATGTTGCCCCATGAAAAGAAAGAAGAATGCAGGGTTTCTGTGTTATTTGTTAACTATATAAAATAAGTAATTATGGCATTTAAAATAATTTAAACAATTATACATTTCAGTTACCTATTTATTACCGGTAAAAGGGTTTGAAATTACAAGAGCAAAACTGAAAACAAATATGACCAGGACGCACTCAAGAAAGCTCTACGTGAGCATAAAGAAAGGAAGATAAGCCTGTCATCTGTCGAATAAATAGACTTATAGAGTGTCACGAATTACACTTCAGTATTGGCTGAAAGTAGATCTTCGAGCACCAGGTATACAAAATAAACTCAGGTTAAAAGAGTGTTTGCTTCAGGTATGGCTGACAATTTGAAGCAGCATGCAACAAATCTGCAGAAAATTTTTTTTTTTGGAAAGTCTGGAGTGGAATTTCGAAGATTAGCATTCGAATTCGCAGAATCCAATCATATAGAGCAGGGATGCAAAGCTGTGCTACAATTGTAGCAGACGTCACAAGCCGGAACACGTAACTCATCCCTTCCCTTCAACTCTGGCGTCATTGTAGGGTAGAGTGAGAAGAGATAAGTATTCAGTGTTCTTGCCAAACGTCACAGAAACGTCATTGAAGGCCTCACCCTTGTGGACGGGGAACAAACTCTTTCCCCATGCTTCTAACACTCTCTTTCCCAGTTCTGCAACCCTGATATAGAGCACCCTTTCAATACAAACAAGAAGATGGCAGCATCTGCCTGACTTGAGGCTTTCATGAAGTCAGAAAATTGTCTAAACAATAAATACAAGATTAGCCACACAGAATTAAATATAACACTTAAGACGAAGAAACATTCTACATATATATTGCAGCGAAAAATATGAACTTACAAGGGAAGAATGGATTACGTGCAAAGAGTGCAAGTTAAGGACGCATGAATAGGTAAAGATATGGAAAATGAATTTGGATACTTCATTTGTAATATGTGCAGATGTTAAATTTATCCCTATGATAGTTTCTTATATTGTAAATCAAATCTGAACTTGGAAATACGTTTTTTTGTTGAGAATACAAATACTGATGAAGTTGCCCCAGAATGTGGGGCAACTTCAGCAAATTTAGCATCTTTAATTTATATTTGTGTTTAATTCAATGCTTCACTTTTTGTAAATTCTAATCCATATACATAATATAAATATACCAAGTACATTTATCATTAAAATTTTGAAGCATAAATTGCATTGTACTTATGCGAATGTTTAGCTTAACGTGCCGAACTTGCCCTGACCTCCCCTATGATTGTAAACAAATAATTGTTTAATTTAATTTATACAAAAGAAATTAAGTGTTAAGTAAATACTTAATATTAATTTAAACAAAAACAAATACATATAAGAGGACCTCATATTTACGAAATATGTTCAAGGAGAGACTTCCAAAGAAAACCTCGTAATCATGCTGCCGTAAGTAAGACAAGAAGACTATAAAGACATGGACATTACAATAGGTTTCACTTATTCCAGTGACTCTCAACCGAGGGCCGTGGCCCCCTGGGGTTCCCTAGAGTAATTAATGGGGGCTCCGATCAAAATAATAATGTTTATTTATCTATTTTTTTGTTATTGAACATAACAGGCAAATCCCCATTACAATGTTCAAGGCTGACAAACTAATTTATAAAACATAAACAAGGAAAAGGAAACATACACTTATTAAAAATGGAAACAAAACAGAAATAAGAGAAAGAAAAAAAAAAAGAAATTGAAACAAGGTGTGAAAGTAGCTTCAAATTAACTAACAACAATATTCTGTAAAATATGATAACAAATAATTCTGAATCTAGAGAAATTCATATTGAAAATATCAACGATCGGATGAGGATGTAATTTATTGTATAACTGTAACATTTGGAAAACTGGGGAATTTTTGTGGGATTCAGTATTTGCCCTTTGTATGTAAAATAAATTTAGAAATTTTGTATTAAGCTTAGGTGCATATAATGTTATATAATAAAATAAACCAACACAGTCCAACTTATTGTTAATAATTTTATAAAGAAAGTTTAAAGATTGACAATTTCGTCTAATTTGCAAACTAGTAAAATGGAAATGTTGAAGCATTGTAGCATAACTCTCATAAGTAGGATAATTATTATAAAGTCTGTAATATAACCACTTTAAAAATTTATTTTGAATTTTTTCTAGTAACAAAATATAACTTATTTGTTAGTAACTGGGTTCCAGATAACCGCAGCATACTCTAATTTAGATCGAACAATGGAATTATACAAAATTATTATAGTTTTGACTTTAAATTTACAAGAATTTCTCATAAGAAAACCTAAACTTTCATAGGACAAATTTATAATATTATTAATATGACTACAAAATGTAAAATTACTCCTAAATAATATACCTAAATCTTTATGTTCATTTTCTAATGGTAAAACTGTTGCCTCTAATTTTTTTATGAAAATTTAATTGTATTTTTCAATCTAGAAAAGGACATATGTATACACTTATTAATATTAAATAACAATTTATTATTAATACTCCAAATATGTAAGTTTGTAATATCTTTTTGAAGTAGCTTACAATCTGACATAGTTTCGATTTCTGTACTGTAATAATAATAATAATAATAATAATAATAATAATAATAATAATAATAATAATAATAATAATAATAATTTTAAAAAGTTTCCTGCGAAAATTTTAAATATAGGCCCTACGCTTATTTTGTATTAAATAAAGCTTTTTAAATTGATACCGAATTTCATATTAGATTTCTATATTCTACATTGTACTCCATTATTTGTCATCCTTTTGAATGAGGCCTCTCTGTTCCTCACACTACTTTACTGCGGCTCCGTGGCTTGGGTGTAGAGTGAAAAATATAGTAGTGTGAAATTTGATTTATTTTAAAAATATTACTACGGATGGATGAAGATCAGGTCATTAGGATGTTATTATTGAATGTAGGTCTGGAGTAACTTCTAATGTATGGAAATGGTTAATTATTCAAATAATTAACTGTATATGTTATATTAAATTTAAAACTTACAATAACAATTTTATTATTTGCGGCCCCTATTAATGGAGATGGGTAAAATTTTTGTCAAGTTTCTAGAAAAAAAAACTCATTTTAGAATTTTTTAGATAAAATAACCACTGACCTTTCGTTATTTATGTTGGCCAATTTTATCAACAGTAATCTCACTAGGCCTAGAGATTTTGGTTTATCTAGAGAAAATCAAAACTCCAGTGAGATTTATTTGACTATTATACGATTAGAAGAAAGAATATAAGGATTATAAGAAATAAAGTACTCTAATACAATAAAATATTAATTGTCTTACTGAAATTCTATTTCAATAATGTTAGCTTCACCAAAACGTTCGGACAGAGCCGCCATTTTCAGTTGACTATCTATGCAGCAAACAAATGACGATAGCAAACGAATATTTTATAGTACCGTAAATAATTTGCAGTTTGAAATGTTGACAAACAAAGAAACAATGGTAGAGATGTGATGAAAACAGAATAAAGTAGCCTATATAAAAATTAGAAGAAATGAAGTACTCTAATACAATAAAATAGGTATTAATTGACTTACTAAAATTATATTTCACTAACGTTAGATTCATCAAAACGTTTGAACGGAGCCGCCATTTTCAATTGAGTAGACTGTCTTTGCGGGAAGCAAATAACGATCGCAAAGCGTGTTTTATAGTAGGCCCTACTGTAAAGAATTTTCGGTTTGAAATGTTGGCAAACAAAGAAACAAAAATATTAGGGAAGTGATAAAATAATCGAATGCTAGGGAAGTGATAAAATTGTAGCGATAAACAGCCATGATTGGTTGAAACACATCCTTTCGTACCGTTTTATTGGTCAAAAGTAGTATGGCGTAGTAAAATGTAATAGTCAACATAATCGTCCCCTCCTACTCCGTTATCTCTTGGCTTAGTTGCCTCATGACTGGTGACTTATTGGTATCACTTGTGAGTTTCTGACATGTTTTCGGACAGTTGATTAAACAACAACAATCATCCTCAAAATTCATGTTTTAGTTACATTTCACAATTGCAAACAGGTTTTCGTGATGGAAAATCGACATTTTAAAGACATTTCTCCACACTTTTATTTTTGATAGATTTACTCATATTCAAATACAGTACTATAGACTCCCAACAAATTTCATGCTATGAAGTTGAATTTTTACTGCATGTTCTGAATAGTATGGTTAACAAAACTACCAATCCTTTTCTTGGATAAAGTAAATACCTATTTCAAAAAAGTAAAAAAATATAATATATGATCAGGACACTGAAGAAATTATTCTTCTTATTATTTTTTTAACTTTCAGATCACTTATGAATTCAGAACTCAAATGACAGCTCTGCTGTTAAATTATAGTATATGCATGTCAAAGATACTGTACATACTTTTATGCTTGTTATTCTATTTTGTGGGAGTAGGCTAGATACGTTTTGAAAAAATAAAAAATAAAGAAAATTATTATTTTTATTTTATATTATTATTATTATTATTATTATTATTATTATTATTATTAATATTATTATTATCATCATCATCATTATTATCACTATCATCATTGCTATTACTACTTTTATTTCAACTATCTTCTTTTTTTTTCTTGTATTAGCTTAGTAAGTGCACTATAGTATTCTGACTCTGTTGACGCTCTACGGGGCTATAATTTAATTTGTATTATTTTTGTCACTATTTGTATTTTTTGTATTTGTATGTGCTATCTGGTAGGGTTGAAGAGAAGGCCTGTGACCTTAACCCTGTCAGATTAAATAAATAATTAAAAATATATTAAATTGATACTAATGAAACTTGTGAACAATATTAGTAACAAGATATTGATGTACATTAAAATAAGTCTCTTGCTTAAGGTACAAAATAGAAATTTCATCCATTTCATTCCTTAACTGCTCTTTGGTCCTCCAAAGTGCCAATGTCCTACTCTACATCTTGGGACAGAGGACCGAACTAAGGAACGAGTAAAACAAGGAAAAGGGGGCCTCATCAACAAAAAGGTTGAGGAATACTGGTCTAGACCACAGTGAAGAAGAAGAGAAGATGAGGAACGAAATTCCGAGAAGAAATGTGAGACGAAAGAGGAGAATTCAGGTAAAGAAAAATAAGAAATATAGAGAAATAAGTCAATATCAAAGAAACAAAATAAGAATAAGACGAAGAAGAAGAAATGGAAAATAAATAAATTGACTTAAGAGAAGAAGTGAAAAAAGAATAGAAAGAAGGGTTGGAGGAGAAGGGTGAGGAGAAGTAAGAAAGTACGGATTTGAAGACGGAGAGGTGGGGGAGGTGGAAGAGGAAAAGATAAAGGAGAAACAAAAAAGAAGAAACACAGAGTCGAGAAGGAGAACTCGAAGTAAGAGAAAAAGTGGGAAAGTAGAGAAGTAGTAGAAGGCAAGGAAAATAGAGTAGGTAGAGAAAGAATAAAATTAGGAGAAGAAGAAAAAAAAACAAAGTAGGGGAAATGGAAGCATAAACTGAGAAAAATGTAATAGGGAAGAAAGGAGGAGTGGAAAGAGAAAAACAGAACAAGAAAGAGGTTAGTGATTAATATTAACTTGTGTACAATTCCACAGATCCACAATCTTTTGGTTCATTTCTGATTTCTCTACTCGCAAATTCGTTACTTTAAATGCGGATTCTGTCATGCGCATTGCAACAGTCCCATTCTTTCCCCTCCACAGCCATTGTCTTTGACATGAAGCGACATTGTTCCTCGTTTGTTTTCTTCCACATTCTAATAGCCTTGTTATCCCTTATCGCTCAGCCGTTAGGCCTTCTCTCAGCGAGACAACAGCCATGAATTGCAGATATCCGCGACAGATCTCATGTAGCCTGCTGTTCATCTCCTAACGCACAAATTTACTCCAATCGTTACTTTCTTTTATTTCAGCTAAATTCATTTTATTTATGAGGTCTTCATGGAATGGAATATTTTCGCTTTATGGCTTGTTGAAACATACACAGGACTTACATAATCCTTTACGGCCGTCTTCATGACAATATATCATCTCACCATACAAAAATCATATCTTCTGCTGAAGAACTCGTATTGTTTACGTTCTATTAAAATAGAATTAGGAGTTTCAAATTCGAAGATATACAACGTTTAAATAATAATAAAAAGGAACAAAGGTCTAATGAATTATAATATATATTCATGACATATTACCTACGTAAAATTCACGGAGCAGATTTTACATTGCACAGAATGAACCCGGCAAAAAGGCTAGTCGTTTTCTTCTATATTTGTTGATAAGTGGTAGCCTATTCCTGTGTTGGCTTAGGTAGATATTCGGCGCCCTGCTTACCGCATATCACAGGATTCTCAGAAATTAGGACAAACCCTCTGAGCAGTATAACAGTTATAAATACATCATTATGATTATTACTAACAACACTATTGCTATTAAATTATTGCTACCTAAATCGCTAGTCACTACCCATCTTTACAACACTGTTTCCTACTCCCATATCACAACTACCTCTTGATTAATTATATGATAATGATGATGATGATAATGATAATGATAATAATAATAATAATAATAATAATAATAATAATAATAATTGTTGTTGTTGTTGTTACTAAGACGGAAAATTTTTCATGCTGCAAGGAAGACCACGGTCATAGGTGTAAAGTTCACTTAAATCATTAATATTTACGTGCTGTATAATTTTATCTTTTGTTGTCTTAAATGAAAGCCTAATTTCCTACTTACTGCATATTAAGTCAACCCTATCATGTAGCCCTATGCACCTATACAGAGCCAAACAGACAAAGAGACTCAGATAAATCCCAATAGATGAATGAAAACTCTTTATAATGAAGTTTATTATTTTTACTGTTTTATTATTATTATTATTATTATTATTATTATTATTATTATATCTCTTAGCATAAGCCCGAGAATTTTTATTACATTCAATATCAATTAGGCCTAATTTTACTGCAGCAAACATCGTCATAATTATCTGAAATAATAATAATAATAATAATAATAATAATAATAATAATAATAATAATAATAATAATATAATGACAATAATGATAAGTTAATTATTATTACCTATTATAAACTTTGCCAACAAGGATTCAACGATCACGTCTTTTTTCTTAGTTTTTTCTTATTCATAGCATTGTGTTTAAATTCGTTTCTGTGTTTTGTTATGACTTATGATTGTAAACACTGCTAGAACGAATATAAATCATTTTGACACCATGTACTAATTAATAATTGGTGTGGGCCTACTAATGTTCTAATTAATAATTTTAATTATAATAATTTTTACAAGATATCTACGAAATCTTTATAACACAAAATTAGACATGATATTGAAAGAAATGTGCATTTATTAATTTTATCAATATTGCCGCCCTGTAGCAACTTCTGGAATCAATTTTTATTATATATTGTGTAATTTTATGAGTTCTCATTCTCTGGATAATAGAACAACTTAAAAAACAATATTAACTTATTTCCTACCGGCTTAGGCCCAATTAATTACCTATTAAGAATTATACAAGATATTAAGGTACATATTTCTGGAGACATTCCATAAATTACGCCTACAAAAATTAGCAGAATACACATGAAATTAAATTACTATACATGTCTACAGCTACTTAGATAATAAAGGATAAGTTATGTACTTAAAATCGTAGGAAACTGGAGATTTTACAGGTAATAGCTTTAAAATAAAAATAATATTCTTTCCGAAAATGTTTTTAAAAATTTCTATAGTATTTCAATAGTAATATTTATAGTATATTGCTGAGTCTACATTACATAAATCTAACACACACAGAGTAAACAGGAGTCTTGAAAGTAAAAATTTACCAAAATCACGGGTGTTAAGGTCCCCTGCATTTATAGAAATAGCTCCAATTTTCCATCTATATTATAATTTAAATATGATTTTCAGACATTACTGGTAACATAAGTAGATTACATTGTGAAATAAAATTTTAATAGTCATCAACCTGTAACGCTTCAAAAGCAGCGAAACTCCTTTGCACATTGTCAGCATGATGTAGGGCAACAGCTTAGGATAACGTAGAAAAATTACAATTTAAGCTTCATACGGAGTCAAATATGTAACTCTCCACTTTTCTAGAGAGGACTGACTTCGAGCCTGTTAATTTCTAGTCAGAAGTGCTACAGCTTGACTTAATTATGGTACTAATATTAATAGTAGGCCTAATAGTTATTATAATAAAGTAGGCCATGAGCAGCATTGTTATATGTAAGTGTTACCATGTTTGTAGCTCTTACACTTTAACGATAATAGATGACAGAAAGAGGATTAGGACTATGTGCTAAACTTTGATACTTTTGGCACTTAGATATTCTGATTATGATATAATTTGCAATAGTTATATAACGGTCTTAGTAAAGCATTATTTGACCTAGTTGATACAGCGTCATTAATAACCAACTAAAAAAAGTAAAGCAATAACTTCTGCATTTTGTACTTTAAATAAAACTCCAACAGACATAGCATAATTTTTCCTTTCATTTGATTGAATTAAAAAAAATCAATAACTCATTCAGCCTAAATTTAATGCCGTGTAGCCTACTTGATGAAACAGACAAATATAAATTATTAAATATCAACACAAATAAAATGAAATTTTAAGCAGTAGCGTTGTGTAGTATAGAACATGTGACAAAACAATTTAACAAGATGTAGATCATGATAATGATGTTAAAAGCATATCTAATTATCACTAAAAAGTTTACAATAGAGTGTTCCTTTCAGTTATCATACATTGAAATCTCAGCACTTAGATCTTGTCTCTTGTTTCTATTATGCGTTATGATAAATAAAATATTAAATTTGATCTAATATTTAATATGAAACCATTCGAAAAAAGTGCCTATAACATGATCAACTCCAATATAAGCTGCTTTTCTTAATTGATCTCAACGTTTTTATTCATAACTGTTATTTCATGTAGGCTACTTTTCATTACAAACAAATTTTATTCAGAGAAAATTCACGTAATGAAAACAAACAGAGTCTGCTTATTCTCGAAATAAAAATAAAATATAATCTTCTGATCCCATTTTAGTCACGTTCATTCATTTATATAGAACATATTTTTAAAATAAATATTAAGCCTGACAGTTTATCATACATAGATATTTATGCACCTCAAATACCAAAATTTCCTTTCAAAAATTATATTTAAATTGTCTATTGAGTCGTACTAGCAATGTCATAATTATTCCTGAAGTATACCTTGCAAACTTATGATTATTTATGTCACATACATTCAACCTCAATAATTCCAATACTAAGTACCAAAAAATGTATGAATTTCTAAAGGGTCATCTTAACCTTATGTGTCTCAATTAAAGACACTAGAAGTCCTAATAGTCATGTACAACAATTCGAAATCCTTATTTACGGTGTCCAGATACTTCAGAAGTACGAACTTGATATCAGAATGAATAATAATTGTTCTGCTACAAATATTGAAATAAAAAACCCGTAAAACACACATTTGAATAGTACTGGATTACATAATAACCTAATAGAGAACATTACATAAACAAAACTACTCTATATAAAAACATTAGATGCGTTATCACTATCATCATCCTACTGTAAATATGTGAGCCCTTTGGTACTTTCTGTCCTCACCGAGGACTGTGAACCAACATTAAAATTCCATGAGCAGCAATACACACTCAGTCATTTGTCAAAAAAGTGCAAAACCACTGTTAACATATAGTTCCTGCAGGGGCAGCTCGTATTCAGGTCCACTGGATTTTCAATTTATTATTATTATTATTATTATTATTATTATTATTATTATTATTATATTATATTATTATTATTGTTATTATCATTATTATTATTATTATTATTATTATTATTATTATTATTATTATTATTATTATTACACTGAACAACATGAGATTTATTAAAACATCAAACATTATGATTCTTATGTTTTCATATGCACTGATTACGAAAATGTATTTCTTTTCCCCTGTCACCTAGAGCTTTTGTAATACAACGTAATCTCTCTTTTCAATAAACGCTGAGCAGAGGAAGTCGGGCCCGCAGAGAGGGTCGATCCGGATGTTGCACTATACAGCTCTCACGAAAAGTTTAAGGACACCCCTCCAATAAGTGATGTTTCACTCCTGTTCTTATACTTACGTGAAACTCCCTGATGTTTATAAAGGGACCAAATGCCTGTGAAAAGTGAAGTTTTTACTGCAAACCCAATCTGTCTATCTTTCAAACTTTGGATTACATAATAATTTGTCTGTTGTGCAACTTATTGAATAATTACATATTTAGTAGTAAAAAAATTAATTACTCCACAATGGGTTGACTTAGATAATGAATTCTGGAATGGAGTTACATTATCTTCAGTCATTCTTCCACATCCCAATAATCTGCAACTTCACGTCCATACTCACTGAATTTTGATTTATTTTCAACCTTTCCACACTTGTAGCAAGTTCCACAGCTGATTACTAAAATTGGAGGGAATAAGCTGATTGACCAATGTTACCAACTCACAATGTTATGATGTAAATGGCAGTGGGAGATCCGGGTCCATTTACAGCGAATTTCAAGCTCAAGAGAATTTTATAAAATGAAAATGTTTCCCAAAGGAAAAACAAAACAATCTGGAATACAATGGCTGCACGAACTGTTACACTTTTTTAAAATCAAAAAGCAAAGATTGCACAAGAAGTCTTTCAGATATGTCTAACTATATCCTAAAATTCACAGATCTAAGTCAACTCATTCTGGAGTAATTAATTTTTTCCTACAAAATATGTAATTTTTCAGTAAGTTCCATAACAGACAAATTGTTATATAACCCACATTTTGGAAGATAGACAGATTGGGTTTGCAGTAGACACTTTACTTTTCATAATAATTTAAATAATACAGTAGAATAATAGTAATAATATAAATATAACAATACATTATTGTAACCTACTTGCTCATGTCACGCCTTGAGTATATCCTCACAAGTTAAATATTTAGGTATCGTATTATTACTGATCAATATTTAAAATGGGACAAGCATATCTCCTTCCGGTGTAACAGATTGCGTAAAACAATCCACAAATTTTCCATTCTACGTTCTTATTTACCTATTTATGTTCTGCGTACTGTGTACTTAGCTCTGTTTCAATCAATAATTCAGTATGATATATTAGGTTGGGGAGGAATGGCAAAATCGACTCTCCATCCTTTAAATTTGCTGTAAAACAGAATTATCAAAATTTGTCTATATAACCTTTTGATTACCCGATGAAATTAATTTTTCGGAATTTGGTGTATCAAATCTAGAACAAATTTATAAACAAACACTGCTGATTTACTTTAATAAAAATCACAATAAATTTAAATTTTACCCTCATGAATACCATGCGAGACAAAACTATAGTTTCTTTCTGAACACCCCCAAATGCCACACAGCTTCTGGATTAAAACACGGCAGAAATTTTGGACCTAGAATATATAATGCATTAATTAGAGCTTACCCTGTACTAAGTACACTGAACATACACAGATGTAGGAAAAAATTAGATTAATTATTAAATTGGTTTGTCTTTTATTAAGCTGTATGTATTTAAAATTATATTCTAATACACGTGTACTTTGTATTTTCTATTTTGTATATGTCATTACGTGGTCTGTATTTTATTACATATTAATATTATTGTGCTGAATTGACACTCTTCAATTTTATGTACGTAGACTGAACTGCGCCCGAGCACGAGCTTCTGCTCTTTCAGACTGCAATGCCTAATGTAGTGTAAACCTTATGTATTAAATAAATAAATTTGAAATTAAAAAAAATAGGCATTTGATCCCTGTATAAATATCAGACGGTTTCACATAAGTGAAAGTACAGGAGTGAAACATCACTTGTGGAGGGGTGTCCTTAAACTTTTGATAAGAGATGTAAACGTAGATAAAAGTTTATGAAAGTGTTTATGTTTAAGATGAGTTTCTGGTTTATCTTGTATGAAAAAGATTGTTATTGACCCTCTATTGCTAATAGGCCTAAGTCATTACTTGAACTCAGTCAGTATAATACTCATTTTTTTGTTATGCGGAACAGTTTTGCGATTTCTAATAGAGAGTGTGGAAGTTAACATTATTATATTATGTGTGAATGAGAGTGCATTTAAAAGTCAGCATTGCATTAGGCCTATAATAAGTTTGTGTGCATAACGTCGCACTAACATGTCACAGTTCAATGTCGCGTAAGTGTGTTAATTCTCCGAACTTGTTTTGCTGTTTTTGCGAGTGGGACTCTAGGGACTAAGCAAAACATTATAGGGTGAGGGAGTGGCCCTTGAGACAAAGTTTGATACCTGGTGAAAAAAAGTGTGAAATTTTATCCACTGTAGATTCTCACAGCCTTTTATTACCACCACTCCACATGAAAAACTTTGTTAAAGCAATACACAAAAATGCGGCAGGTTATGAATTTTTAAGAAATGAGTTTCTTAAATTGAGCGAAGGGAAATTAAAAGAGGGCATTTTCATTGGTCCTCAAATTCGCTAAGTCTTGAAGTCCCCTTGTTCGAGGAGAAACTCCTTAAAATTGAAAAGGTCGGTGGCATGTTGAGCGTTCAAGGCAGTAAGTTCAAAATTTCTAGGTAATGATATAGCCGATAACTACATTGAAGTGGTAGAAATTAAGTGAAGTGCACACGAGACAACGAGTGCCATAGGCTTATGTCCCTTAAAATCCACTTTTTGCATTCTCATTTAATTTCTTTCCGCTCAACCTTGGAGCGGTGAGCGACGAACATGCAGAAAGGTTTCATCAACAAATCTCTGAAATGGAAAAGCAATATTCAGGAAAATGACTCCCCAACATCCTTGCCGACTACTGCTGGTTTCTGTTGAGTGAGAGTTCTGCATCCAACTACAAAAGAAAGTCTTCCAGAAATTTTTTCTAAAAAAAAGTAAATATTTTTGTCTTTTTACAATTAATGCACGTGATAGTAATATATGCTAATTGTTAAAAACTGTATAACGTTAAATTCCTATTCTTTACATCCTTTTAAAATACAATTAATCCTTTTGAATGCCGTGTTTAGTGAAATTTTGTTTATGAGAATGAATTTACAAAAATACATCATTATTATATGAAAGAAAAAATGAAATATGATTGCCAGAGAAAACGGTACGTGATAGGAAATTTTGGTTTTCTGACTCGAATTCAGCGCACACGAATTAGTAAAAACCACCTTTTTTATGTATTGGCAAGAGAAAAGTCAATTTGTTCTTCTTTATTATTATTATTATTATATTACTACTACTACTACTACTACTACTACTACTACTACTACTACTACTACTACTACTACTACTACTTCTACTTCTACTTCTACTACTACTACTACTACTACTGAGAAAGAAACGATACGTTATTATCGTGAAGGCTAAGATTAAAATTTTAGAGATAAACAAGAGAGTCCACATTACCTCGAATTTTTTTTTAACCAGTAGGCCTAAAGCTTGCACAACTAATTCAGTGTAACTTTAATTCAGTTATTTAGAAACAAGAAAAATGCAACCCTATTTTCTAAAATTAAATAATAAATAAAAATAAATAAATGAACGATTGAACGAACAAACAAACAAATAAATAAAAATTTAAGACGTAAATAAGAAGGATAATATAGGCTAGTTTAACTCGAATGCAAAATATGGACATAAGTTTCATGTTTATTATTCCAACGTAGGTTTACCTTCCAATAGATTTGGGATTTTGGTTTTGATATATATTTCATTCTCAATAGCTTAATTGAAACTCGTATCCGAGAACCAGATTAAATTATAATTGCAGCGGAGGGCAGCATCGCGAGAGAGAAGGCGATGATGGAATATATAATATAGTATAGGCTACATATCGTTCGATAAACTTGTCCTAGAAAACATGTTGCATCGGTCAACCTTAATGTAGTATTCACGATATCGTATCGATCTTCTTTAACTGATTTCACTTCAATTTGTGGCAAAGAGGAAATGACCAGTTAGAAAATAATCTAGTTATCGTAGTACAGTTTCATCTATGACTTTAGCCCAATCATTACAGTAGGAAAATTACAGCGTAGGAATACATTAGGTTGTATGTAGAGGGCAGCACAAGAGATAATATTTTGTTGTTGTTAAACTGAATAAATAAAAGCATTGTCCAATTTGAACGATTAGAAAGTTAGTTTAAATTAAGTCTAGTTACTAGTGTTGATTGAAATGTTTCAGTGTCTATTAATTTATGTTCAAACCGGTATTTATTGCATTATTCATGACTTCAAAGTGATGAGTCACTAGAAAAATAACGAAATCTACACCGAAATGGCCGACCTTGGAAAGAATCACGACAGAATTATTAAATTGTTTTCACTTGGCATGACGACTCTATGTGACATGTTACAGGGAGAGAACACCGATTAATGTTGTGGCTTCGTTAAAGGCCGCATCACGTGTCCTACGTCGCGGCGTCGGCGTCCGCCATAGCGCCAAGGTCCCCAATCAATACTACACCCAAGCATCTCAAGTTAGAGTGTTCTCTTCCTCTTCCCCTTCTCTTTCCGCAAGATCTTGGCTATATAGTCGGCAAGATTCGGACATACCGAGGTCTGTAGGCTATAAAGTGGAATGAGTAACCCTCCCTCAGTGCCGTAGGGGGTGGGTGGTTTCGAACTAGAATAGTTAAGATAGAGTACGAAGAGGGCAATGCCTAGGTCGAAAGAGGGGAGGCGGAGTATGCTTGGAGGTGTCGCACTAGATTTAATTATACTCAAACAGAGGAGCCGAACTAATCTTGTTAGGAGTTACAGCGCAGAAGAGAATCCTTTCTCTCTCTTCACCCCTTCCTTCGCCCTCGCACACCCCCTCCAAGACCACCGACATCGCCAAGCAGAAGGCAGGAGAAAAGCGATGTCGAACCTTCTGCGCAAGAGCACAAGGCGCCCATCGCGACGCCGTCTGAGAAGCACTTGGAGGTAGAGACCCGGAGTCCACACTATGCACTCACTGCTAAGGAAACTGCCGTCGCGACGCCACGCGCCGCGCGGAGCCTACCTGGAAAAATTGATGGAGCGACCGCTGCGGCGAGGGATGGAAAGCTCGGCCCCGCTCCGACTGACGATGATGGAGTTACCGACTGCAGCCGCCGCACACTCTGTATTGTCCGGGAGTCCGAACCGTACCGAGCAGAGCTGCGCTGGCCAGGAGGGGGGGGGGGGGGCGCAATCCCAACAGGTAGCACGATAATAATAATGGAAAAAAAAGTAGGGATTGGATGGGACTGAGTCGGTATTCCTAGCGCATGTTGTTATGCATCACCGCGGAATGGGGACGGCCCGTGCCACATATCATCCCTCTCCTACACTCCACATCCCATTGGTCTGTCTGTCAGTTGAAGGCAAGTGGCGAAATTGACGACGGCAACAATAAAAATTGATTCTGGAATGCGAACTGTGGTTGGAGCATCACTGCAGTAATCTGTGGAGGCTGCTTGTGGGCATGAAATAATAATAATAATAATAATAATAATAATAATAATAATAATAATAATAATAATAATAAATTTTAAATAAGCTATGACATATCAAACACTAACTAAAATTCGGGACATTCGTAATCAATATTTACAATAGTAGGGGCTACCTATCATTTCATCTGCAACAATAATCATACCAATCACTCGAAACATAACTGACAACATTTGTTTCTACCTGAAATGCAAAACCAATAATGTCACAGACATTGTGCATTATGTGAAATTTTCTCTATCTTAGTCGGCATTTAAATCGGCAGAACAGAGAAAAAAATAAATTAAAAATGTAATAACGATAATAGATCTAATAAAATATCGAGGTAGGGCTGGATGTAGAAATTTATAACGTTCTAATCAAAACTAAAAACCGAGGTATGTAAAACATATAATCACCTGCTATTGCTGCTTTAAAAATCAGACCAAACGGACTAAAAAAATGACTTTTAAGAACAAATATACTATTTTAAATGCAGAAGAAGTCGGCTACTGAAATTACAGATATAGCACACTAAAAGTGCTACCTCAATTTCAGCTGAAAATCTGTCTGTTACGTATATGAGAGCCCCCAAAGATTTCAGTATAGTTGCAAAAAGGTCAAAGGCAACTAAAATTATCATTGTTGTTTAGTCAACTGTCCGAAGATAGGTTTACACCTAGATGGCACCACTTAAGAGGCAACTAGGACAGAATATAATGGGGTAAGGTGGCCAGTTCCTTTCCTGCTCCAGTGCATACATCGCCGATTAGCCACATATTACACTAATCAGAACTCGTTTTTTTAACTATATGCTCTCAATTGGAAATTATTTATCATTTACTCTAATCTAATATTTATCTAGGACATCTACTTTGGCACACATATAAATGATAATTTACAGTCATTTTATGCATAAATCTGCGGCTAAAATTTGTGGTTTAGGCAACTCTGTCACTGAGCCACTCAATTGTTCTTCCTCTGACACATATCGTCAAGTGAGATGTACTGCCTGATAATAGATGTACATATCAGCCAGAACCTAAATCAGGGGTAATTATCATTATTAATATTATTAATTATTATTATTACCACTACTACCACGAATTTATTGTTTTATGTGTGAATGTAGCGTCGCTCTAATAAAATAAGGAATTAATTTTCTTAAATCTGTCTTCGTGCTTTAAAAACCACACTCAAATGACAAAAATATGACTTTTAATAACAAATGCACTATTCTATTTAGCTTTCACGGAATAAATGATGAAAATAGGCCTATAACATGAGATGGAACGAGTAGCCGAAGTACTCTAGAAAGCCTAACTACTAACCTACATAAAGATTTTTTTTGGTCCTACAGAGTTATCTCTGATAGTGTCCAGTTGTTATTAACGGAGAAATATCGAACCCGGGTCTCCCAGTTCTACGCGCTGGGCGCTCTAACCATTGAGCTACGCCGAAGTTCAATCCACCATACCGGATCGAATCTTTCTCCTATGGTTATTTTCCTTTAGTGGCCTTACTTCGTGTTCGACTTATACAATATATTGGCATACATTTTAAGTCAACAATCATCACACAAGGAGCGCACTCAATTGAGTGATTTGGCGGCTGGGACTCCTACAGTATATGCACTGTTCGCCTTGCACTGTATGGTATTAGCCAGGAACTGAAGTAATTATAAAATAATATGCTCTGCATTTGATTTGTCTCCCTAATCTTCACAGGATGTACCAAGAACCGAACCATGATTCTTTTGGTGAACTGTCAACTTAGTTACAGTCTCTTGAAAGTAATGAAGATAACTGCAGACGTGCCATATCCTAAAGGTCTATCGGAAGCCTGGTTAATTGACGAAGTAGAACAAAATTTTAAACAAGACAGCAACCGCTGCGGAAGCAACTTCACTGCAAGCCGACATGCAATAAAGCTATGCGGAAACAGAGAAAAAAATCTTATATATTAGACCTACAATTCCAGGAGAGCTAAATTGCAGATGAATTAAATTAGTTTACTAAAAATCTCCCGTGCACTTCTCTTTTATTTGCATTGAATTAACTAAAAAGACACGGAAACCGGATAATACAGCCTCCATTGCCATTCCCTTCATAGAATAGACCTACAAAACCATAATAACATCCTTTTACAGACAATGTAAACTACCCTAGTTCCCACAAACAACCGCTCTTGGGTGAAAGAAAAAATGACAAAAGATATAAAAATGCAGGTCATGCTATGCGCAGTTGATACTCAGTAAAACAAGATGACTTCAAAATAAATGAGAGGGGGGGAAAAAAGTCTAGCACATGTCTTCCTCATAAAATTCTAAGTAGCTGCAATGAATTGAGGAACTACACAGTTTCTGCGCTCTAATACTTTAAAAGGAAAACTTTCACGATCAAATTCAGAAATCATTCATTACAATTAGACTATAAATAGTTTTTCGAAGCTTCTCTGTGGGTCAGTATTTGTGAACTCACTGAAAAGAAAAGATTACGAGGTACTAAATTTATTAAGATGCGAGACACACATATCCAATCACGTATCTGTAATTCTTCTTTTAACTTTCATTAAATCTGTTTATATATACTTTTATTTCCTTCCTTACTTTCTGCTTTGCTGTCCTCGTACTCCATTCTCTCATTCTTCTTTCCTCCTTTTCCTCCATTCTTTATTTATTATTTTGTTGATTTATTTCTTCTTTCTCTTCTTCTTCTTCTTCTTCTTCTTCTTCCCTTTTCCTTCTGCCTGTTTCTTTCTTCCATTTTACTTTTTCCTTTCCTTGCGTTACTCTGATCACATGTACAGAGTATCCCGCTACATGTGCCTTTCTAGTGCTGGCTCAAAATCTCCACTCATGAAGACGAACCGTAGACTTACTAAAAGGTTCAATGCTTGAAGTAGGTGATGGCAATGGCTTTTATCTAAATAAGAGGAACAAGCTACACACGAATGATTATTAAACTCGCTAGTGGAACTCTCTCCTTTCTTCTTCTTCTTCTTCTTCTTCTTCTTCTTCTTCTTCTTCTTCTTCTTCTTCTTCTTCTTCGAAGGAGGAGGAGGGCCCGCAGGCAAGCAGCGCAGCCTATACTTATTGTACAACCTCCTTATGTTGGAATGATTGTTGAAGTCCATTTAGGATCGCTCTTCAAGCGCATGATTCACTGCATGGTATAATCGTTCCGATTCAGCCACAGCATCCAGTTCTAACTGGAGACCGTTCCTCCGCCTGCCTGTGATGTTATTCTACAGCCTCCTCAGGTCAGTTATATCTGTTCGCAATTCATGCGCCTGAACCTGCTTCATCCCCAACCAGAAGTCCATGCCGCCGTCGATTCCAGGACTCGGCAAGGCGCCATCTATCCGAGGAAGCTACACTCCCCCGATCACTCACAGTCCGCTTATTAGAGTCCCTGCGGCTTTTCTGGATATGTGGAGCTCTCGCAGACAGATGCCATCTGTAGGCGGATCCTGGAACCATGTCCTCCTGGTCAACCTGTAACTATTAAGATGATTAATGAAATGATACTAATGAAGGCGAAATGAGTCCGAGGTCCGACGCCGAAAGTTACTAAGCAATTCTGTTCGAGTGATTGAGGAAATACCTCGGAAAAAATCCCAACAAGGTAATTTGGCCCGACCAGGATTTGAACCTGGGCCTGCTCGTTTCACGGTCAGAAGGCTAACCGTTACTCCACAGCCATGGACTGGAATTCTCTCACATTAGAACAGCATAAGGTGAGACTCCAGAGCATTTCGTGACGTGAGAGCTACGGCTTCAGATAAGACAACAAGCATAATTTCCAGTGAAGGAGTCCAACCCACAATTTTATTGTAGCTTTCACGCAGATATGAAATTGCGCTCCTTAGCCCTTACGTAAAATGCAATAATAATAATAATAATAATAATAATAATAATAATAATAATAATAATAATAATAATAATAATAATAATGTTCCTTACTGATATTAAAGTAATTGTAATATTGTTGACATGCCACATGTAAGGAACTTCATGGAAATCCCACATTTCTTGTCTACGAAGTACACGAAATAGTAAATTAAATGATAATAAAAATGATAAAAATAATCACAACCATATTTTAAAACCTTGTTGTATATATAAATTTAAACAAACTGTAAAATATTAAGTGCAGCTTTTTTAAATATACTGAACCCAACATTATCAACAATTTGCTACGGAATCTTTCTCCACCATTCAGTGAGAAAGGAACCGCTCATAACGTTCAACAGTTACGTTCTCATATCGGAAATTGCAAATGAAAACATTGGACCCCGTCTCACTACACATCATCTAATTTATTAGACGTTATAAACTTTGCCTTACGACAAGTGCTTTGTGTGTAACTTCACATTACGGGAGAGAGCGGGCGGAAATTCTCATTCGTCGCACTTAACGGGTTTCGAACAGACTTCTGTAGCACCCATTACTGCCGCTGACAAAGATAACGAAACGACCAAATATTCGTCGCTTGATTTCTCAGTGAGTTGCGAAACAGTCCGTCGTGGTGACTGCGGTACCTATCCAAGCGGCCCGTGGTTCGACGCCCGGCGTACGCAATGGAAAAATTTACTTTCTGTCTACGGGACTGGAAGGTTGTCAGTTGTCTTGTGATTGTCCTATGATGTGTTCGCGAAAGCCCACATTCAGGAAGACCCGCAATGTGTAGATGTCGTGTTGATTCAGAGACGTATCTCCCTCCGGATGTAGAAAGAAGAACGGAAGAAAAAGTCTCTAAATCTGATCAGCACACGCACAACGCAGTCTGTAGACGAGTAACTGCAAGCGAGTTCTAGTAGGCCTCTTTTCGCATGTCTTCAGTTCGCTCGTTGATTTATAAATACGTGTTTATTATTGAAATCCGGCTATTAATATTTCCGAGAACTTATTACTATTATGTCCTTCTTAGGTACTTTATAATTCTCTAATGGACTACAATCCATCGGACCTGGGTTCGATTCCTTGCATAAAACTGGAAATTCCTTTGTGCTTCTTGTATGGTAGTCTTTGAGCATGGTAAAAGAGTTCCCTGGATGTGTCCTTTATTTTGGGTTTGAAGCGGTAACTTTGCAGCATATTTAGAAGTGAAGCGGAGATAAATCTTTTTCCCACACGACCTGGATATGTGTCCTTTCTCTTGGGTTTCTAACGGTAAAGTAGATATTCATATTCTTGCAACACGGCCTGGATGTGTGTCCTTCATCTTGGGTGGTCATGGAATGGAATGGAATTTGAATTAAATTTAACTGAGGGGGGCAGGGTGGCCCAACATTGTAACCCATTGAGATCTATTGCGCTATATGGAATGAGTTGCATGTCACAGATCCCCTACGCGCACCGGCCTAACGACATGACTCCCTTAACGATCGGTCCTTACAGCCGACAGAATCCATCATATATCATTCCTACTTCGGAAAATTCCCCCAACACGTCCGAAGCGAAACTCCTCTCCCGCGTAGGTCCGCCTCGGGTGCCATTGCAGAAGCCATCCAACATCGCTGAACTACATTCCACGGAGGCCGGTCGAGAGAGTCAGCAGCTTCGGGAGGCGCCGGTAGAGTGATCTGAAAAACCAGAAACGGGATGATGAGGAAAGGATGATGGGGGAGGAAAGGAAGTGGCGAAGATGAGTGGGGTTCCAATCGTCTGATAAAGTTATCTGATATCTGACCAGGAATCGAACCCGGGACCGCTGGGTTCGGAGTTAGACTTGCTAACCCCTCAGCCACAACGACGGACCATGGAAAGTTATACTTTATGGAATTTTATTGGAATAATATGTCTCACTTCTTATTTCCAAGACAGATTCTATTTCTTTATTAAGATTGGTTTGTCCTGATTCTGTGGAAATGTTAGTGGTGTTTTCAGTGAAGTTATTTATGAAAGAATTTAACATTTCTTCAACTAGACTTGTTTATTATTTCTAGCAACAAAGTGAACAAACTTTATTTTTTTCAACTAAAGATATAGTTTCACCAAGTTGAGAATTTGTTACTTTTATTACCTATATTTGAATTTCCAATTAAATTAGTAAGTTATCCTGCATTGTTTTCGCAATTATGTAGTTTTGTCGTTATATTTCTAATTAAATAAAATATCAAAATTCACGTCTATTCCTAGTGAATGTAATGAATGACAATATCTTGAGTGCCTCATTTCTAAGAAGATTTGTAAAGCTAATGTTGGAGTTAGTATTCATATAGGAAAATCGCATCCAAAGAATAGAAGAGCAAATAAATATTGAAAAAATATATAAACCCAACACCTACTTCTCAGTTTCAATCTGAAACCTCAGCGGCCAATTCTCCTCTAAACCTATCAAATGATTCTAGAAAAGTGGATGTTTCTGTCAGGATGACTCGCGTTAACACGTCTGACCGTGTAACGAGCGGACCCGGGTTCAAATCCTGGTTGGAGCAAGTTACATGGTAGACTCAACCAATTGAAACAGAATTGCTGGGTAACTTTCGGCGTTGGATTTTGGACTCATTTCGCCATCATAATTACACTTCCCCTCTTTCACCATCTTCTCCGTTTCTTTCCTAGGTTTCTGACTTGCTCCGATATAGAGTCGGCTGCAGGCTGCCGCCGGACTTGGGACCCGTGAATATGTGGTTATCGTTGTTGGTGGTAGCGCTACGCACCGTTAGTTCTCTACCGAGCTCATGGTGACTCGTGAGACCGGGTTGAAGCACCGCGGCGAGGTCTACGCGGAATGGTAAAGAGATCATGTAGGCTGTAGGGGAGTTCGAAGGGACCTTAGGGCATGCACACCATTCTATCCCGGGTAGTACAATGGGCCCACCTGAGCGGTCTGTGTGCGAGGACAGTTCCAGTCTCTGCCCTCCCCTAAAGGGGGAATAATAGAATAGGATGATTTCACCGGGAGAGCTGACATCATCGCCATAAAAAGGAAAAAGAATCAAGGAATGGTATTAGACTCAACCATTAGATCTGAGAGGGATACAATGCTGCGCCATCAATCTGACGAGGGGAAACGTAGAATTTTATGAATCTTGCTGACTATTTCAACAAGTATAATGTCCCACTCAACAACTGGTCAGTTCAAGAAATTATTTTTTTTATAGTCAGATCTTTATCTAAATAAGCCTACGACCAACTAAAACTTCTGGGATGAAGAAGGTCACTACGCAGATCTTGAAAGAATCTGTAGAACCTGCATTTCCATCTTCATTTTAATAATAATTAATATTTTGTTCTTTTAATTATACTCGTATTTAGGCCTATAATCTTATTTATATTCAGATTTTAATATGTTGTGTAAAATTAACTTTTACTTCTCTTGTACAATCTTCTGGATCCTTGGGATCCTCCTCATTAGAGGGCAGTCGATACATACTGTTAAGGATATCACAATAATTTTCTACTTTATTGTGTTGTGAACACTGAACCGTTTATCTCGTTAATATTTGTAATTGTAATGTTTAATTTTCTTCTTCCTCTTTTCTCTCTTTCCTTTTTCTTCTTTTTCTCTAACTTTCATTCCTTTTTTCTAACTTGCTTTGTTTTTCTCTCTAGTTCTCCTTTTACTTCTGTGTTGCTGGCGATCGAAATTCGATGCCGTTTGTCAGAAACAGTCAATCGGTTAAGATTAAGAACAGGAAGAGCAAAATGAATAAGAAAACTGGCAGTAAAACAATGAAATAGTGATGGACAGAAAGCACGGAAATAAAAAATGGTTTGTACTGTCGACATACTGTAAACTTTAATAACCTATACGTAGGCCTACAATACAACGGTTCTGAATTACCTTGCTTTCGTGTGAGTCTCAACATAGCAAAATAAGTAGGCCTACATAATTTAATTTTATCTTGCGTCTAGAATGTATAGCACGAATGTTTCACTGTCTATACATCCTAGGTAAGCCTAATTTGTTGGTAACCGGTAACATTTAATTTAATATTTTTTTTAACTACAGAGGCTATTCACAGATGATGCAACAGTGATGATGCAGCGATGAGAGAGAAAACCGAAGCACTCTGATGAACCATACTAATAACAGTCCTTTCACACTTTTAAACTTAAAACCATTATGGTTAACACTGGATGTCTAATATTGATATGGCATTTCACTAAACTGTAATTTTTCTTTAGTTTAGGAGATCATATTGGGCAAATCAAGCATAAAATAATACGTAACACTTGCTTTATAATTATTGATATTTACATTTCTTCGTAGGAAGAAAATAGACCGACTTGTTCAAGCAGCCAAATTTGGTATTATATTAAACAATAGCTTTCATACCGATATAGACGATTGTATGTTTGTATGTCACAGGATCCTCGCACGTGGCGTGCGTTTATAAAGACGTTACTTCTATCTTATTTTTTAAGTAAGGTATTAGGAACACTCTCCATGTTGCCCTGACCCAAAGAAACGAGTGTGAAAATCATTAATAATTGTGTTAAAGATCGCCGGACCTCGCTTTCTGCTGCTGTCAAGAGTTGGTGTTAGCCAGGATCTTCCACCCCCTTCTCTCTCTACCGCTCTCGTTCCCTTTGTTTCTCAGCCTCTCCGACTGCATTGGTTAAGTCTTGGAACGCGGACGAAAGGGACGCAGATATTACACAGAAAAACATTAATCGAGTCTTTGTCATTAGGACACAAAATTTTCACCTATTTCTTCACAGAAGCTCTTAACTTTTCTGGCTATAGATAGAGCGGACTCGGCTTCGTTTCCCGGCAGGAATTTGTGTCCTTAGGTTATCGGGAACATATCCCTTATTTTGTGTGTATGAATATTATTTGCAAAATCAGATACATCACTAAAACATAATTTTTCAGTGTGAAAGAAAAACGTATATCTCCTATACACCAAGAGATAAAATTTTAATACTTGGAGGATACGTTTGTTATGAAATATTGTAATGTTTCATGACGTATGGTAGTGACATTATTGCATAATTAGTAGATAATAGAGACAATGTATTTGATGTATCTGGTTTTGAAAATTGTTCTGTGATCTATCTGGGTTTGCAAATGAATAAAAGGACTTATCTTAGTTTGAAAGCAAAAAACCATTCTGATATATACAATGTATTATTTTAAACCCACTGTTTCATCACAAAAAAAAAATATTATTATTAAACAACCAGATCACCTATTTCACAGGCATGGTCACACACATTTTCTTCTTCATTCCTAGAAGAAATCTGATTTCATCCAAGCTTTCCAATCTGTTAACAATATGTGCATAGTAGTTAATGTTTGAAGTGATTTCCAGTCATTGCCAAAAAGTTTTGTCAGCAAACCAGTTACATTATTTATTTTTAATTGTAACACTTGTACTTCTGGCAGCATTATGCTTGATGATGCAATATTTATTATTTTTTATTCTTGTAACAAATGCTCTTGTATTGACCAGATTCACTTCTGTAGTGAACTTCATCTTTCACTAGGAAGTCATCCTTCTTCTTGTTCGACTGAAAGAAAAACCTTTTACATCGAAAGTTTCACTGAACTGGTGGCCGCACTATATTGGAAACAGTTTTTTTCCAGTCATATGTTTTATCTGACAAAGTTATGACTGTTTCAAAATTAGAGAAAATGTCTCTTTATTCGTTAGGGCTAATGATAACACCTTGCCGTTTTTCTTCAGCTGTTTCTGCGCGGGAACTATACTGATGCGCAATAAACGTATGCGCAAATTCTTGATGTATCTGGTTTTGAAAACAAACTCACATGACTTATCTGGATTTGCAACCAATACTATTCTTTCATCATACAAATCCATGTGATGTATATGCTTTTGACCATAATAATGCTATAGCAGTTGTGGAATCATATGAAGATATGAATCATAACATTAACTCATTTTCGAAAAAAAGTGATGTATCTGATTTTGCAACTATACGCCTCATTTTTCCCTTTATGACAAGCAATTTTTGTGAAACATACTTCAACACTACCGCTTGTACGAAGTTAGTAGCTTAATGGCAGGGACAACTGAGATACTCGAGGTTACATGTCTCGACACTATTGTTTTGATCCACTACAAACTCCACCTTGTTTCTTCCAGATTTCAACTTTGATTTCCGGAGTATAGGCCTAATTCGATGGTGTTTCCGCTTACGTAACGATGTATTTACTGTAATCTACGTGAATGTAAACTTAAATATGAAAAAAGAGGGTTATTTTGATATGAAACAACGAGTCAAAGTCAGGATAGGAGAAGAAATTTCAGAGGGAAGTCGAATAGAGAAAGGAGTACGACAAGGATGCCTTTTATCACCTACCCTGTTCAACATCTACTAACTACTTGAAGGATTTAGTGAAGAACTGTTTTCAAAACATAGTGGGAGTGATAGTAGGAGGAAGACGAGTGAAGTGCGTAAGAGTTGATGATATGGCGTTGTTATCAGAAAAGGAGACGATATTAATGGATGTGCTACGGGAGCTAAATTACAGCTATGGGTAGTATGGAATGAAAATAAGTACAAACAAGACGAAGATCACGGTTTTCGGAAGTAAAACAAGGGAAGTAAATTTGCGAAATCGAAATGAGGCATTGAAACAAGTGCACAAATGCTTGAGATGCACTGTAAGTAGCAACATGAACTACTGCCAGGAAGTCAAAAGGATGATAACAATGCCAAAGGAAGCTATTAACAGAAAAGCAGAATCTTCAGCGGACTTCTGAAAAAGAGAAGTAAGGAAGAGATTAATGAAGTGCTTTGTGTGGAGTGTGACATTGTAGGAGGCAGAAACATGGATATTACGATAAAGTGAAGAGAAAATATTAGAAACATTGACATGTGGTTAGACCTAATGGAGAAGAATGAAGCGTGTGAAATGGACAGACAGAATAGGAAATGAAGTTGTGCTAGAAACAGTGAGTGAAAGAAGAATAATGCTGAAACTGATCAGGAAGAGAAGAAGAAATTGGCTGGGTCACTGGCCGAGAAGAAACTGCCTACTGAAGGATGCACTGCAAGAAATTGTGAAGGAAGAAAAGTTTGTTGATAGAGAACATTAGATTTGCGTAATATTAAGATATGCGGGGACTAAAATGAAGGCGGAAAATGGGGAAGATTAGAGAATACTGAGCTTGCATTTAAATACCTACTCTTGGGCAGAAACGTATGAATAAATATATTATAGGTAAAGATTTTAACATAAGAAGGAATGATGATGATAATAATAATAATAATTCATTATCGTCATTCAATAGATTCCACACCTGTACAGTAATGGTTAGCAAGTCTGACCGCGAAACCAAGTGGCAGGGTTCGATTTCCGGTCGGGACATCTTACCTGGTTGAGGTTTTTCCGAGGTTTTCCCTCAACCCAATATGAGCAAATGCTGGGTAACTTTCGGTGCTGGACCCCGGACTCATTTCACCGGCCTTATCACCTTCATCTCATTCAAACGTTAAATAACCTCAGATGTGGATAAAGCGTCGTAAAATAACCTAATAGAATAAAAAAAAATCATTCAATAGAGCCATATAGAGTATGAACGGTTTTCATAAAAGCATACAAACGACTTAGATTACAGTACATAACTGTGGTGTAAAGGCTAACGCGTTTGGCCGCGAAACCAGGTGCCCCGGTTCGAATTCCGGTCGGGGCAAGGTTGAGGTTTTTTCCGGAGTTTTCCCTCAACCCAATATGAGCAAATGCTGGGTAACTATCGGTGCTGGACCTCGGACTCATTTCACCGGCATTATCATCTTCATTTCATTCAGACGCTAAATAACCTGAGATGTTGATACAGCGTCGTAAAATAACCTACTTAAAAAATTAGTGTTGTGCAATTTTCGAACATAAGAGAGGCAACCAAGACATTAAAATCTTCATCTTATTTTATTTAACCGCAAGATGTGTACTAAAATTATTCAGTGGTTAAAGCATGAGCGAATATTTTTATAACAAGGTGAAACAAAGACAAAGGACGAATATCGGCGAATATCGAACTTCACCATACTCGACAAACTTTAACTGAACATAGCGCCTGTAATGCACGACGCTAATAGCTATGTCAATGATACAGACGGTACAGTCTACACTCGCTTATCATTATTCTTAGAACGATGTATTCAGTAATTATGACACCGTCTCGTATTTATTTCAAGATTACAGACGACACATAATACAGGCGCTTATCACTATTAGAAAATCAATGTATTTAGTAAATGTGACCCACTCTTTCGGATATTCCAGAACTAGAGATGCTAACCCAACAGTAAAGCATAGACATAGACGCGGTAGTTTGCCAGTAATAAAACATGAAGTCTTTTAAAGAATTTTAGAGTTCTGGTTTCCGTTTCATAAAGCTTCTTGAAAAGTAACGGATGTATATTTGAATTCCAAAGAGATTTTCATAATATGTAGTCGCATGGGACAATCCGATGACCGTTAAATGATTCTGATGTTTTCTCGAACTTGCTTTCCAGAGTAAAAGAACCTGTATTCCGAGTACGGGACAGTCGGCGGCTACTAACACAGATGAACTACTGCCCTAACTCCTTAAACCAGTTGTACAAGCATGAGAAACACTGTCTGAAAATATGAACTCATCCAACAAAATCTTATATCTGCCTCACCAGCCAGCACGAAATTGAGCTGTCATCAGTCTTCAGGCAAGTAAACGTTATAGGTTTATTGGTTTAAAATAAGTAAATTTACAGAGGAGATACATGTGTTGTTACATAAGAAATGTTTAAAATTTTGTGTTCTTGATCCGAATTAATCTAATCTAATATTTAGTTATTTAATTAGTTTATTTGGTAGATTAATTTCAGTTATTGATTGATTGATTGATTCGTTCATTCATGCAGTGGTCGGTGGATAGAAGGGTCGATGGTCGGTGGATAGATGAGTCGCTGGGTCCGTCTGTGAGTCTGCCGTTCGGTGAGTGGTTGGTTGTTGTTGGTTAACTGTTTCTTCCTTTCTCTCTTCTTCTAAACTTCCACTTACCTTGCTATTCATACAGCCAATCACCATAAATCCTTTCATTTCATCCGACTTCAATCATTTCGTTCAACTACCAGTTTACTAATATTTAAATTCGTCAATATATCCACAATAAGCAATCATTCCACAAATTTAACAGTCTATCAACCAATCCATTCAAAATAATGCAATTCATCTGTCCACATATCCAACCAGAAATCAATTAATTAGTCCACCGCTGTGGAGTAACGGTTAGCATGCCTGACCGTGAAACAAGCGGGTCCGGGTTGAAATCCTGGTTGGAATAAGTTACCTGGTTGAGGTTTTTCCGGGGTTTTCCCTCAACCCATTAAGAGCAAATGCTGGGTAACTTTCGGCGTTGGACCCTGGACACATTTCGCTTGAATTATCACCTTCATATCATTCAGACGCTCGATAACCACAGCAGTTATTAAAGCGTCGTAAAATAACCCACTAAAAATAAATTAATTCATCTACCCACCTAGTTATCAATCTATCCAAACGTCTTCCCGTACATCCATTCAATTATCAACCCAACCACAATTCCAAAATCTATTATTCAATCCAGCCTTCAAACCAAATTGTGACGAATCCATACCTAACGAGCTACTAATTCATTTACTTGTAAATTGTACTCAGTAATCAATCTAGCTATCATACAACAATTCATAAGTTATATCTGGGCTTACTCACTCAAGTATCCATCCAAATATCTAATAATGTCCAGAAAATGGCTGATTATATTAAGGTTGGGAAAAGTGTAGGTGAATATTCTTGTACTGCAACTTCGAATTGTGTAGGCCTAAGGAACTGATAAAAGACGACTACTGTATAACTATAACCATCGGAAATTAGAGAAGAAATTAGCAAGTTGAATCGTTAATTACCATGTCACGACAATTACTCCCACGCTTCTTAAACTACAGAGGCTATTCAAACTCATCGATTAGGCCTACATTACAGAGTCCCTTACTCCTATCTCCCTCTTAGCTACTTACTCTCAAGTTTTGTTTGCTTGAACTCTTTTCTATTTAATTTTATTTGATTCCTTTGAGATTATTATTTTCGTTTGTTAACCTAGTCCTAGTCGAATAATTATTTTTTGGACAATTTCTATTGTATGGATTAATCTTTTGTATGATAGTTGTTTATTTCATTTATTAATTTTTTGAAAATAACTATTAATATATTGTCTCTCGACTGATTTGTTTCAAACTCGGTTGCATTTCTCTTCACTTTTATTTGTTTCATTCAATCTCTTGTTCAGTTTCATTCGTGGGATTACTTTTGTCTTGTTTATTTTAATAATTTTAATTATCTTTTTAATTTCCTATTATAGTAGTAGTAATATTTCCTTTCTCGAAATTCAAGGCTGCCTTTTGACAAAGCTTAACAGCCAATTTGATTTACAAAATTATTAACAAATTAATTTAATTTTGTTTGTTCCATTATATTGTTGAAGTCAATTTTATTTACCATTTTGTTAACTTACTATCGTTTGAATTTTTTCTATCTGTCCAATGATAATTTATGGTATTTTGTCTTTATTACTTTCTATTAATTTTGTTTCCGATCCATTCTTTTTCCTTGTACTTTGCTTGTTCATTTCCATTATTTAATCTTCATTTAATTACATATTTCTATTACTTTTATTCCGTCTTTTTTTAATTGGTTACTTTCCGTCCATTTTGAACTTTTTAAATTTTATTTGTCTCACAACGTATAACTTCTTTGTTAATTTTTCTTAAATTATTTGTATTGTATGATTAATTTTCTTTAGTTACGTAGTATCTTTGACTATTTTCCAATATATAGCTTAAACCTACTGTGTTTTCTTTAGTTACTTTCTCTTCTCTATGCATTTCATTTAGTAACTTTTCTTTCTACATGTACTTCATTTGGTTACTTTTCTTTCCGTATGTGCTTTCTTCAGTTACATTTCTTTCCATATGTACTTTGATTACTTTTCTTTGCATATGTAGTGTCTTTGGTTACTTTCCCTTCCTTACTTTTCTTTCCATGTCTATTTTCTTTCGTTACTCTCTCTTCCTTATGTGTTTCATGTGGTTACCTTTCTCTCCATGTGTTTTTCTGTAGTTAGTTTACTTTCAATAACCATTTTCCGCGATCGTATTGTTTCTTTACATTTATTGGGCTGTTTATAACTTTTCATTATTTTTTATTATTTAATTTGATTCATAATTAATTTTTATTTGACTATTTTCGATCACCTATTTTTTTCTTATTCTTAATTATTTGACTACTTTTTCTCTATTTTTGTTTCTTTTCTTTAGTTCGTTGATTTATTTTTGTTTGAATCCTTTGCTTAATTCATTATTGATTGTTATTGTTTGACTTTTACTTGTTTTTTAATAATTATAGATTTACATTACTTTAACATTTTAAAGTGTGACTGAACATTTAAGAATTATCTTGCCTAGATGAGACGATAAGATTTTGTACGATTTGGCATTTAGAAGAGCACTCAATACCTGACACAAGAACCTTGACGCTACCTCTGTGGCGACTGCATCATACTACTTGGCCATCCCATAGGTAATGACTAAAGGGGCGAGGAGAACACAAAGCTAATTCATAGTCATTCCGTTCTCCAAGATGTTTTCTTCGTGCTAATCGATTCATGACTATACAAGGAGGGAGGAGCGGGGGGCTCATCTCAGTCCCGTAATGACGACATCCTTTTCCGTCTCCCTCTTCACACGATCTCCTACACTTGACTCACCGGACATAGAGATTTAGCACCAGGGGAACACTTGAAAGAATACTAAATAGTGCACCCTCCACACGAGAGATAATCACGCTTGCTGTTTACATTTGTTCGTGTAATTAGATGCAAAGACCGTTCCATTTTTATATCTCGCCAACATAAATAAGAAAATTCAATTTTGAAAAGCTTGTTTTGTTCAACGTTTCACGGACTTAAGTAAAATATTAGATTTCGTTGTTTTCAGCGCTGTGTAACTACACAACGTTATAGAGAATCCTCTTTATCATCATGCTACGACCGAATTACAATGATTTCAACAACATTTTTGTTTTACATTTTTTATTTTACTGAGAAACGCCACATTGTACTGCACAGGATTAAACTTTCAGATATTTTGTAACTCAGAATTATTTCTTTGACAATTTCAAATGTGCAAATATTTACGCTTTGAAAGCATAATTTTTGTAACTTTATCACAAACAGTGGGAAAATGATTACGTCTTTATTCAGTGTGTTTAGGATATATCTTTTCAAATTTTATTTGAAGTTTAAAGCAATCTTACAGTCCTTTGAGCATTCTTAACCCGTGAAAAGATATCTGAAAAAGTAATTGTGTAAAAAATTTGCAGAGAACTAAGTAGAAATTAAATTAAGGAATAGAGAAATAAAAGATTATATAAACTAAAATGGTTTCAGCATTTTAAAAATTTAGATATCCACAATGATGACGGTGACACGAAGATGTGATGGAGGCGAAAATTATGACGACGATGATGATGATAACATCTACCACAACGATGACGGTGGCAACGAAGACGACACAGATGAGTTCGATGATTATGGTGAATGTAACAATAATGACACTAATTATGATGATGTAAAAGATGATTAAAAAGACATTAAAGGTGGTGACGAATTGTTACACCTTTCTGGAATGTATTCAGTGACTCGGAAATAGCTACTAAATTGAACACGTACGAAAGTAGACCCATCCCGATAAGACAGAGAGTTCATGAAAATATAAAAAATAATATTCTTGGCATCAACACGAAACATAAATAGTGTGACGATACACAGGACTTAAAAATTTAATGAAAATAGGATGTTGAAAATATAAACAAATGGTAGACTATATTATCTTTCTAAAACAAATTAATTGAGAACGGGTTTAATTTCTTTGTGTGTTTCTTGCACGATATGGGATGGTTGTTCAAGCTGACAATAAAATTGTTCATTTAAATTCCACATTGTCTTTCTAATTTACCGTATCGATTGAATGGAACAATGGTGTGCTTCGAATGTCACATTAAATTATAAGCCCAATGGAAAGCATTCGTCAGGAAGTCCTAATAGGAAATCAGATGAGACCGTAGCAAATCACAAGAACGTAACAGACGCCGGTGTCTAAAATTAAAAGAGAAACATTAGCAGTGTACACAGATTCTATATGTTATTTATTGTAGGGCTGTTTTAAAGAGTGTGTTATATTTAATATAACATTTTCGTAACTTCAATAGGAATTGCGAATTCGTACAACATACGCTTTTCAGATTGTCCAGTTTCGATTCCCGACTAGGTTTGAGATTTTTCATTGGAAATACATATGGACATTTGTGGTACATGAAGTCGCAGTTGGGGTTATTCTCGGGGCTGATGTAAGTTCTATGAAATATCATTATTGTATTTCATGACCAATACCTGTGTTTCCACCTAAAGAGAGAGATTAGATCACTGTTCATACATCTTTGATTTTATTTCTCGTTTAACAAGTGTTTCAATATCCCTTATCCTCCTTTGTAATGTTCGTGTGGATAATTTCATACTGTTGAAGACATCAGATTATTCGGATCAAATAATGTTAGCAACTTTATTCAGACAAGGTTTAATGAACTGTCCTTCATTATAGCACTTCAGTGATTTTACGATTTCCAAAGATATAACATAACTTGCATGGAGTTCCCTTACATTCATAGCTTGTTTCATCGCATTTTAGTTCCGGAACTCTTATTTGAATTTAATTTTTTATGTTTTAATTGCTTCTTCCTGTCCAACCCTACGAAAAGAAAATTATGTTTATACTTATTTTCTACTGTATACATTTCCGTTTACAATTACATTGGATATGTTCATGCTTACCTATGATTTCATGATAATCATTATGACACATGTCGTAAAGTCGCTCGATGTTTGATTTATAAGTGCCTATTAGAATTTTAGAACACAAGAAGCGTCTACATTGTCACCATATGCACAAAAAATACTGTTCCTCGCATTCTTCCTTAAACACACATTTCCGAACAGACGTTGAACGTTTTGAGAAAGAAGCAATATAAATCTCATCAGGTAACCCGCCACTGGAGTTGTAGGGAGTTTGATGGAAGAGAGGGGGTGAAGGGTGAAGCAAAGACAGTTTACTACGCTGCCCCTGCTACGTCACTATTGCTAGTGATCACGATGATATTTTTGCCGATCCTGGTATAGACCTTTGGGCCTGCGCAGTTTGTTACCAGTCGGACACTTGAACTCCAGCGCCTAAGTCAGCTTATACTTTCAGAACACACTGAAAGTAGGCACACTTTGCCCAGAATTTCAGTTTGTATCAGGCTCCATCATTACAGTGCCTTATCGGGCTTCAGATATTTGCCTCGTTGTCCGTACAGGGTGAACGAATCAAGGTCGGATATCATACGGATATGACGTTTGTTATCGTTGCAGGTGCATGCTGCAGTGGCGGCTTTATAATATCCATATGAACCTGGGACTTTATGTTCATTTTAATAAACATTTATCACAACCTGTAATATGTACATGCATTTTTGTTGCTGTTATTATTGTAGGCTATGGTAGTGATAATGGTGACGATGTGTGATTAATTATTATGGATATGATGATAATTATAATTATGATTATGACGATAATAACAATACCGTAGCAGTACACAGAGAAAGTAACATTTTGCCATAAATTACGAAAATAATGAACATGAATATGAAATATCAGATAATTTTCATACGGTGTCTTTAAAATAAAAATAGGCTATATTAATTTTAAAATGTTGATCCATACAAAATTGCAGTGATTCAAACGCAAAATGTAACAAAATAACTACAATACTCCAAAACAATGTAAATGTAGACTAATTTACATATAATTTTGAATACATTTTTTGAACATTATGACAATTTATAATATTATTCAAATATTCATTCTGCACTAGTTTGAAATTTTGATTTTCTTAATCTTACTAAGGTGACTCGTTATGTCCACTAAGAAACCGAATAGCATACCCACCTTATAGTCCGTAGTTCTATAACTGGGTTCTCTGTTAACACCATAAATAAAGCTATCTCTTCACGCAACTGGAAAAATCGATCCATCCTGAATAGAATATAAATAAATTTTCCCATTACATTCCTTTTCACTCTAACACAATAAAATTATGTAACTAATGTGGTTTAGGAAACAATACCTTATCTACAGATCGCTGGGAAATACGTATATATATATATATATATATATATATATATATATATATATATATATATATCAAAGCACTTGTAAATAGAATTAACGTTCAAGTTCACATCCCATATAAAATATGAATAATTTGAATAATTTCGAGGGAAAAATTGTTCCGGGGCCAGACATCGAACCCGGGACCTTTGGTTAAACGTACCAACGCTCTACCAACTGAGCTACCCGGAAACTCTACCAGACACCCATCCAATTTTTCCCTCTATATTCACAGACTTCAAAGTGGGCTGACAACCGTCAAGCAACCAACATTGAGTGCACACTAACTCTGTGTGACTTAAATTGTGCTTTTCTGTTAATGCACAGTGACATGTATTATGGAAATCAAGCTTTCAGGTATAACTCCCTGTAAAGTTGATTTGAATAATGTCGAAGGAAAAATTTTTCCGGGGCCAGGTATCGAACTGGGGACCTTTGATTAAACGTACCAACGCTCTACCAACTAAGCTACCCGGGAACCCTACCAGACACCGAAAAAATTTTTCCTCTATATCCACAGACGTGAAAGCTCAGTTAAGGCGGTGATGAATCATGGCTGTAAATTTCCAACCTGGCATTTGTCTTCATGACTAAGGCCACAAAGTTTGAACTCGTGACCTCTCGAATGCGAGTCTCAGACTCTACAGTCTGAGCCAACTTGCTCAGTTATGCATAATTGTTTATGTAAATAAAATAATGAAAATGAATGTGGTGCATAAATATTATTTTAAGAAACACAGGAACCCAAAGAGGGTAAATTATGAGCGCAAGAACACCATTTCGTGACACTTTATAAAATAACTCAGCTCTAGTGAGCTCAACGGTAAAATGCTAATGTTTACTCATATGAAGGGTACACGGGAATAACGAACAATGTTCATCAAAAATCGAAATTGAGTTAATAGTTCCATCTGATAGTAGAAGGGGAGTACTTTCATGTGGTTGCATTGGTTTTATGTAAGAACGAAAATTGTCCTCTGTATTCTGCGTTAAAGTTTCTGTTTACTTTGGAAGAATGAACAATGTCACATCCATCCCAAGAAAGAACGAACAATGTCCATTTTAAACACAGAAACTAATCCAGACAGCTTTTACAAACTTGATCTTAGAGTCATAGCACATTGCTGGTTAGTTTTTTTTACATATGCTAATACGATCTGTATTATACAATAATAATATTATTAAATGACTGTATGATGTTTAACTGTTATTCCATGTGACAATAAATTCTATTAATTTTCATTAGAACTACTTGTGAGCATAATACAAACAGCTGTACTATTCCAGTGTTCAGATGTCTGTGGTATGGCATTGATTATTTCCTTGATTATACTTTTATGGTACATATTGTAGTGTTTGTGGTTAGTGCAGTTTATTTTTATAATGTCTGACGTTAGAGAAAATTAATTAACCGGACCCATTCCATGTTCTGTAAATTCAAGGAAGAGAAAAGTTACAGGACGTGTTACAGATGCATAAAAAAATTCGTGCTAAGAGTTATATAATGAGAGAAGACTGTAAATATTCTCATTTTCCGTGTTTTCAGAAAATAAGCCAAAGTGAAAGAAGCGATCTTATTAAACATTTCAATGAATTAGCATCATATGACACTCAAAATGCTCACCTTTCAGTACTTCCTGTGCAAAGAAGAAGATCCAGAAAAACACAAGCCGAAGCTGATTTTCGTAATTTTTCTTATATATATAAAATGCGAATAAACAATGATGGGCAAAATACTGATGTTCCCGTTTATAAAGCAATTGCTCTACATGGAGTAACAGGCAGACGTTTAGTCACTTTGAAAACGTCATTGGCTACTACTGGAAAAGCCCATACAGAAACAAGAGTTAAACATGGAAACAGGGCTCACCAAATGAAAGGAGAGATTTTATCTAAAATTTGTCAGCACATTCAGTCACTTAGAGGTCAGAAAGTTCACTAATCTCGTCACGATAGCCGAAGGTAGTATCTTCCAGAGCACTTGAATATTTCTAAGCTGCTTAAGTTACACTTAGAAAAATTTCTTGTGAACCCTGTGTCTTACGAGCAATACAGAGTAATTTTTGTCACTAAATACAACATTAGCTGACATTTCATACATTAAATCAGAAATTTCCAATGAAAAAGATGCAAGTAAATTAGATAATTTTGAGAAGGAGAATCAAATTTGATTTGAAAGAATGAATTACACAAGAGAAAAGGACATAAGTTCTATGAAGTAAAACAGGCTGCACGTCTAAAATCCAGGAAGTCAGAGTATAAAGAGGCTATCTGCATGGATTTCCAAAAGAATTACCAGTTCCAAACTTTTCAACTATTGAGGGCTATTATCGTCGACAGCTGCCCTTTTATTCTTGTAACATACATACGCTGTCAACAGGAAGACATGTATGACCAAAATATTTAAAGTAAAGGCTCTGAGGAAGTTTGCTCTATGTTATAGCACCACTGTATGAATATTGTACCAAGCTGCGTTGGTGAACTCAGTATCTTCTACGAGTCTTGTTCCGGACAAAATAGGAACTTTACGGTATTTAGATTTTGTCATTATGTAGTACATACTAAGAAGAGGTTTGATGCTCAGTAGATCACATTTCCCACTCGAGGTCACTCGTACATGGAATGTGACAAAAACATGGGACTTGTCAATCAGAGAGCAAGATGTGAAGTACCCGATGACAGAAGGCAAGAGATTGCGAATTCTAGGAGGAAACCAAACCATTCATCATTGTAAATTGTAAACAGCTACAAGGCAATGTACAAGGAATTACATATCTTGAAAAATGTTTGTTCTCCAACTGCTAGAGAATATTTCAGTCTTTCTCCCACCAATGACGAGTCACAAGAAGTCAATAACAGTGAATGAGACGATTTTATAGTTCAATCTATTCATTCACAATGGAAAATTCAGTGCAATTAGATTAGTTTGTAGATTTGTTTTTCAATAATTGTTTGGAACAATGAACACTCAAAGATAAAAATATTTATAATGGGTCAACAATATTTATAACCTTTAAAAAGGATACCCTACATGAAAGTAAACATGTGCTACATTGTTTGAAAATATTATGTCTGATTCTATTCCCAACAAATATTCAATTAAATTGTGACATTGTTCGTTCTTCCCGTTTATAAAACGTAGCAAACTAGACTTTTTGCAGTTTTGCATTGTTGTAATTCATAAAATCAAAACAATATTTTGTCACATATTTGCTTTATAATGGTACATTCTTGTGTGATAAAAAATAAAAATAAGTTAACAATAAACTAAACATTTCAAGTCCTCAAACTTCATTTATCTCAAAATTATTCTGAATGGACATTGTTCGTTATTCCCGTGTACCCTTCATATGTGCTCTGTTTTTGGTCCAGTAAAAATATTCATCTTTACGACAAAACTCTTAAAAATACCATTATGTTCTGTGGACAAAAAGAAACTGAAGTGTATAAAATTAGAGTAGTTTATGTGGCCCAAATAAAGTTTAAATAATGAAATAATAGACTACAATATTGCGACAGAATACTGTATCAAATTTTCTTCTTTTTTAATCCTCGATTCACTCAGGAATTATCGTAATGGCATTATAGCATGATGTTTATCTAGAGAAACTATACTTTCAAATAGTGAAGAAATTACCCAAATCGGTTAAGTAGCTTCTGAGATTACTTCATACAAATACACAAACTTTCTCTGTATATTAATATTGATAAACATTTATACATTTATATATTCCATCATAGAATACAATAATTATATCGGTATAAAAATAGTGTTAAATTAATATTCTCCGTTTGTTGTGTGCAAGGCCGCCTTAAATAAACGGAGTCTTTTTTTTTTTTCATTTCATTATAGCCTGTTAGTCTGAGGCGGCAATAATAAAACGTATTGTTGTTAAAACTCGTATATCTCATTAAATATCAGCCCTGTCAAAATTTTGCATAGAATAAAACTTTTCGGAAACCATGTTTGAAGAAAATTTTGTTATATAACATTTTCCATGAAAATCAATAATAAGCGAGATATTTTGATTTATTTAATTCATGCTACCTTATATCCCCTTCTAAATAAAGTATTTTGAATGCCATATAGCCTAAAATCTAAGTTATAACGAATTTCATTTATAATCAAATTTTCATATAAATCGGTTCTGCCATTATCGAGTGAAAGGGTAACAAACATCCAGACAGACATACAAACAAAAATGTCAAAAACTCTATTTTTGGTCTCAGGATGGTTAATTATACACGTTAACACCAATTATTCTTAAAAAATAAAAAATTACCAGAAAAATTTTGCTTACAGATTTATTAATAGTATACTCGTAGATTAAGCATTTTGCAATTCCATTCCTTTCCGTAATCATAACATCTTCTCCCACTAAAAATGTAAAACTGTAGGTTTCGTTGATCTTTGTAACATCCTTCTGTCATTTATGGCATACTTATTGTATTAACGAGAATTAATTTCATTAAGAAAATGGTATTTATTAGATACTGATTCGGAATTACTAGTACACAACGCTCTCAGACCAGCCAACATGTATACTTTTAGTGGTTCCTACTATTTCTACACAACTAACCTCCCCTCCTTTGCCCATCCACTGCTGCCCGCGGAGGGGAAATTTGCCCGCTGCCCAGAATCGTGCTATCTGACGGTGACTGGTTTAGAGTATATGCCTATGAGGCCCGACTGTCCCGGCATAGACATTGCACACATTGCAACGATAGGCAATGAACCGACATTATTGACGGAATTTTCTATCCTCAAAACTTCCTTACAAACTATAAAGCATCGTCACGTTTCGCCAATAAGTAATAGTATGCTGCGTCATAATGTTGTAAGCTACATCCTCCATGCGCTTCATATATGCTTACATTGCAAAATGAAACATGTTTGTAAAAATATCGTACGCTCTGTATCCTTCAACATAATAATTTATTGTAGCCTATATAGGGTGATTCACGAAATTTTACCGCCATTTAGAGAGGATCTTCCTGAGGTCAAATGGAGCAAAAAATGTAAACAAGATAATACGATCCGACATAATAGGAGTCGGTACAGATTATTGAAAATTTGAAATTAGAGACAAAATTTAATAATACCACTATAGAAAGCACAAAGAAATGGATACAGTTCCCACTCTTGTAAAACCGCTTACTTGTTGGAAAAGTCTCCTTCTACCTTCTCACACTAGGTCACACGCTTATGAAGCGCACGCGCCGCATTCCTTAACTTAACAGGGCTATTCCTGATTATTACTGCGGAATCCACAATGCGCACAATTAAGTCGTCACGTATGTTCACCTTAATATGGTACACAAGTTCCTTCATCCACCTCATAAGCAATAATTAAGAGGTTTCAAATCTGGGGACCTTGCTGGCTGGGGATGAGGACGTCCGCGACCAATCCAACGGTGTGGGAAATATTGGTTTAGGTTATCTCTCACAGCGAGGGTGAAATGAATAGGCGCCACATAAAGTTGGAAGTGCACACGAAGTCTTGTTCCAAGAGAAACATCGTCTAGTAATTGTGGCAGTTCGTTTTCTAGAAAGTATAGGTAATACATGTCACCATTAAAGTTTTAGGGTAAAATGAATAGTCCTATCAGCTGATCATACAGAACACCACACCATACATTTACACTAAATCGATGTTCAAAATTGGTTTTCTCTGTGGTTTTAGGGTTAATATCTGCCTATTCATGCAAGTTATGTAAGTAATTAATGCCATCCCGTGTGAATTGTACTCATCGGTGAACATAATACAGTGGTAAAACTCTACTATTTTTATTTAACCAGATGCAAAACTCGACACGATGGACATGATCTTGTGGCTCTAAATTTTGCACTTCATGAAGGTGATACGGATACGGTTATTTTCGAGTGTCCTACATACCTTTGACCGAGTAACACTCAGTCGCCGAGCTACATGTCTTGTTGAAGCTCGAATACTGCGTGTACAGCGTTAAGAATGTTTCCCTTCTGCTACATTATATTGTTGACGTCTTTCATACTCGATACGAATACTGGAGTGGACCAATTTGCTTAGTGTGTTAAATGTTTCACTAATAGCCTTAGGATTCGGAATCCAGCAATTAGGAAAACGTCGGTGATATTCGGCCACAGCAGCTGTTTCATTTCCCTTACACACACCATAAATAAATACCATATCGGCATAGGCGTCGACTTCGAGGGTGCTTTGTATTTTGAGCATCCCTAAAATAATTACTGTGGATGCTCGGCACCACAATATTATTTATATATAGACTTCCCATTTCCCACAACTATCATCTCCTGAAGAATTGTATTATAAAGAGTTTTACGAAGTTGTTGACAATATTGTGAACTATTTGGATGATGACACTTTTACTGCAGATTTTCTTATCAAGACTGATAATTTCCTAATTGATGGTTTGAATGACGGTGATAAGTAGGGACCGGATTTTTATGTAATTAAATATTATATTCCTTTCAACCTAATCGTACATAAATAACAAAACTTTGCGAATCTTGTAATTACCATTAATATATTAAAATTTGATACTACATATTTTTACATATTTATCCCACATTACATATTATGGTTTGGTATTACATAAATCTACATATTTAGGGGTTTTATTCATTTTTACTTCTTTAAAAGGAAAAAGAAAACTTCTGCTGGGGAAGTTTGCATTTGAAACACACAGATTTAAAAAGCATTTTTACCTACCCGAGAAAGGATACCCTATATTTCGGGACGAAACATAACATCGTAGTTCCAGGAAGTAAAAGAGGCACTCACCCCTTATCGCCCACTGTAAATATGAGTGAACAAAAGGCAACCTTTCTCATACAACTACGTTGTATTTTAAAAATCAAGAAGGAAATAATTTCATACGCATAAGCGGACGACATAGTAGTAGGGTCTAAAGACCTTACAATGTTACAAGAAACAATAAACATCATGGTAAAATGGCGCAATAAAAACAAATTTGGTATAAATGTGGACAAGACAGAAATGATGATACTCAGAAACGGCGGAAGAGCACCAGAAACAGTAGAAATCGTCATGAAGAAAAGAAAATTAAAAATTATATCAGACTACAAATATCTAGGCTTAACAATACAAATCAGCGCAGATATTGATATTAAATATTTTCATGATTTCACATATTTTGGTACATTTTCAGCTTATTTTGCTTACATAAATATGTACATATTTCACACCTTGATATTACATAAAAATCCGGTCCCTGATAAGGAACTGGAAGAAATTTTCTCATTTTATGGAGATGACTTGGACTTGGATAGGCTAATTTTACACATGGACATGTTATTAGATATTGCAATATCAAAACTGAACCACATCACAGATTTTTAGATTGTTTTTGATGTCCTTTGGAAAGAAGCTTTTCTTCGTGACATGATACTAGAACTTATTAAGTTCATGAGATTAGTTCTTACAATACCAGTGTCTACCTCTACTGCTGAGCGATCATTCTTCCCTCTCCGTAGACTTAAATCCTACACTGCGTCTACCATGGGTCAACAGGGAATGAATGATGTAGATATCATTCATTCTCACAGATAAGAAGCTCTGCATTTGGATTTGGATGAAATAGCAAATGAGTGCATCACTAGAAATGAAATTCGCAGGCAGACGATATTCGCTATGAAAACGTAATTCGCAAGAAGGCCATCCTTCTGTGGTACAACATGTTAAGATTTTATTAATCCTCATGAAAAATGGTAGTGTTGTTAATAATTAAAGAATTATTGATTAAACAGACTATAAACAGGGTGTATATGCTTAGCAATTAACCATATCATTTGTTGTAATGAAGAAAGACTTTCAACAATTTCAACATAAATTATATTAAATGTGGTTTTCCTTTTCTGAGTGAGCACCCCTAATAAATTTTACAAGACGGCGTCTATGCATATCGGCATATTCCTCAGTTGTAAATTTATACGACATTTTGAGACAACTAACAAACTGCTAACTCCACAATATATGACCGTCAACTGAACATGCAACAAATGACCTCGATGTATTGCAAAGTAAGCGCATGCACTGATATTTGAGAGCTCTATTCACACCAACACGTTTAGAAAATCAATGGTTATTCCTTATTTATGTGAGATAGGAAAAAACTTTGATCAGAAAATGTTCCAAACAACTTCAGTAAATCATCCTCTATAATAAACTAAAAAATTGAATACGATATGCGGAAAAACAAACAACACTGAAATCCTTGCTCATCTGCTGTCCACGTTTCCCTAGACACGAAGTATTTATTTATTGTATATAGGCCTAATAGTTTGACTTATTGTAAATTCAGTGTTGTGTCAATTTTTGCAATTATGGTTTTCACAACAGAGGAGAAGATATTTATCGTGAAAAATTATTTCCGGTCATACGGTGTAGGACATCAGAATGGGTTAAGTTTACTTCATGTTAAAGAATAGTATCAGGATCCATTTGCAACATATGGTTTTCAGATCAAAGTCATATACATCCTGATGGCTGTATCAACAGACAAACAACTCGTTTTTTGGGGTTTGACGGCTTGATGTCGTTACACAGAAACCACTGCACAGTGCGCAGGCTAAGATTTGGTGCGCCGTGTCCGATAATGGAATCTGGGCCCTTATTTCGTCTAGAATGCTACATAGAATCCAAAAAAAGTGAACCAGGTACTCTACAGAGACCTGATTATTACCCCATTCGTGCAGGATTTACGCCGTTTTTGTCGCGCCAGAAACTTACCCATCCAACGGCAATAGATACAGCAAGATGGAGCTACAGCCCACACTACTGTATAGTTGCTTGCCCTTCTGCAACAACACTTTGGAGATCACCTAATTTCTCGTGAAATTCCATTCCTTCCTGCTCCCCGAATCTCACGGCCCCAGATATCTACATGTGAGGCGTGTTTAAAGAATCATTTTTCAAGACAGATGACCCACCTACAAATATTTCCGAATTACACTAGAAGGTAACGTCATTTTTTGTCCTTACAGCAACCTTTGTTCATCAACATGTTCAATAACACAGGTTTGACATGTTTTGGCTCTTTACATGACGAACAGTAATTTTGAATGATTTTTTCATGCTCTCTGCAAAAATTAAATCTGTTTTTGTCAAACGCCCACAGTTTTTATGTAATTCCTTAAGTTCACTATATTTAAATTTCGCGCATAACCTTTTACTACAATCGATATAATCTATCGTAAAGTAATTGAATAAGAAACATCCAGATTTCAAAAACATTCCAGAAAATATGTTGGTAGCTATGAAAAATTTAGGATGCAATAAGAGCATTAAAATCAATTTTCTTCATAGCAATCTTGACTTTTTCCTTGATTGTCTTGGAGATTACGTACAGCGAAGGACACGGAGAAAGGTTCATCAAGATGTGAAAGAAATAGAAAAGCATTATCAAGGCAAATGGGATGAAGTGATGATGGCTGACTACTGTTGCTCTAGGAAAAGAGGCAATTTGAAGCTGCAACATAGAAGACAATCTCGAAGACAAAACTTTCAGATGAAGAGGAAGCGGTATTGAAAAATGAAGTGTCTGCATGAGACTTGGAATACGTTGAACCTAAATTGTGAATATGAACAAGGTTTGATTTCTTTTTACTGTGTAGACATTTTCAATTACTTGACTTATGTATTTAAATGTGGTAATGTTGTATGAATGAAGCTATAAATGTGGCAATTCTTCAAATCATTATAAAAATATTTTCATGCGTGATAGGAAAAATCTGACTTCAGACACTTCAACAATTCAACAATTAATCAAAATCGATATTAAACACCTCGAACAAAATTTAATTTCGCAACCCTGCGTAATCTTCAGAAACGTTATGAATAATGTGTGACACGTGATGGTACACATTTTGAACATACACTGTACCAACGCAATTAAATAACATATCAGTTCCGTTTATTAGAGAGTTTTTGCCACACTGGTTTTCGTTTACGGTAAAGTGTAGTCACATGATCGACGTTCTACTCATGCGTCACATTATCTTTACTAGAAATCGTGATACGGTGACTAGGCAATCCCATCGTGAAGCTTTATCGTGAGCTGAATGGCGCAGGAAAGGCTACGTTTAAACATTAATTATGACTTAATATTAATGCTCGAAGTAGCCTACATTGCAACTAATCACTATGAAAACGTAAATCTGTGGAAAGATATTCATGAGAAAACAGTGATAGCAATAAAATTAGGAAACCTTTCTCACTGCGAGCTATAAAATAGCATATGGATCGTTTTATTAAACACTGAAAATTTACGAAAGAAAGTATAAATGTAAAATATAAAATTAAAACATTTCTTTCATTAAAGACAAAATTAATGTAATGCTCAAAGCAAAAAACAAAACACCTTCACATCAATTCAACAATGGTCTAATATGTAGGCCTATTAGGTATAATATAATAATTTATTATGACACGAATATACATAATTATTAGAGGTGGTAGATTTTCGCAGTCACGATAAAATGCGAAGTGTGCTCAAATGCTGCCGAAGTAAGTAATTTGATGTTTAAAAGCATGTTAAGTATATTATTGTAGTTTTTCAATCCGCGATAAAATGCGAAATTGAATACAAAATGCGAAATGTATCCGTCTCTTCGCTTTTCATTCACTTATCGTATTCACTGATAGATGGCTGGGCAAAAACTATTTTTATGGCAAAGCCGGCTATTGTACATAACGTTTTCGGTCTCGTGACATTATAGCACAGTCGAACAGTCGCGAAGCTTGAGTTGACGAGGGTACGAGAAACAATAGATTGTGCAGGTACTATTTCGCATTGTCTGTGATGAGGCGATAGTAGTGATCCTAGTGCTTAGCAACTATCTATGGATGCATATTTACTACGTATTGAGCTTCGTGACTGTATATACTAGACTGTGATTATAGTTTACGGTAACAAGAAACACGCTATTGTAGAAAATTCCAAACGACTATGAAGCACACTCAATCTCTTTTCAGAAGAATGTAAGGACAAGTTCATTTAAATACAGTCGTTATGAAAGAAGAACTCTTCTATCTTCCTGTCTCTTTAGCCATGTGCGAGAGACTAGGCCTAGTCTTCTTCTCTTTTGGTCATACTGTAGCTATTTTAGACCTTCATTTGCCAGTGGTTCCTCTTAATTGTATTCTTATTCTACTTAATTTGTCTTTGTTGTTAATCTTCCATTTTCTTTCATCCACTTTCATTACATTACGTCCTATTCTTAATTTATACATCGTATTCTTCTTTTCCCTACTAATTCTCTTCATAATAGCTTTTATCTTCTTCTGTCTCTTTTTCCTAATTACTTTACTATTATCTGACTTTTTTCATTTTTTCTTTTGTCACTTTCGTCCTGCCTCTTCTCTTGTTCTTTCCATATACTTCCTTCTCAGTAGACTATACTTTTTAGTACTTCCAACTTTGTTATTGTCATTTCAGTCTTCAAATTTAGTTATTATCTACTTCTTTTCCTACTCATTAAATCATCTTTTTAATAACATTTTCATGTATTATTTTTTTCATTTTTATATTCTTCTTACCGGTACTCATTTGTACCGCTTGTTTTTTTTCCCCCTCTCTTATATTGTTTTTACTTTATATCCTGTTTTCGTAGTCTTTTTCTTGAAATTCATTACATTGATATTTTAATCTTTTTCCTTTTTTTTTCGATCACCTCCTCATTTTCATTTCCCCCTCCACATTTCCATTTCTTTTCTTCCTTACTTTTTTCGTACTTTCTCATTCTTCTTGCTTTTTATCACTTTCCTTAAAATATTTTTCTCTTTTTTATATTTTCTTAGTATTTTATGCGTCTCAGTCTTTATTTTATTTTCTTTCTATTTATTCTTTTCTCTCCTCTTCCCTTTTATCTTTTTCTTTCTTTTCTTCTTAATCTTGTTTTGAGGGTCGCATTTTTATTTTATTTCCTTTATTACATTATTTATTCCTTTCACTCTTACTATTATCTTTCTTTCCTCACTGTCTGCTTCTTCTCCTTCTTATTCTTCTTTATCAAATTATTTTTCTTAAACTTCACACTTTAGCCTTATGAATTCTGTAGCTACCATTACTCTAGTTCCTAATTAAACCTAGTCTTCCATCGTTTTCGGGACGACATAATACAAATGTAACTCAGCGCTGAACGTAACAATTTTTTTACTTTCATCGCTATTGAGTTTCCCATTAGAATCCAAACTTTAAACTTTGTGGTTTACACAAACTATTGTCATAATTTTATGGCTTGTAAATACCGTAATACCTTCAGCCTAATGTTTTTAAATAGCAAATCAACGAACGCATTATTCAGGCTACACATGTAACGTATTCTTAAATCCATTATGCCATTGCACATTTCAGCTAAATACACGAAATTACTATAAATAAATGATTATTTTTTGACATGAAATTAAGGCGAGGTTTTGTTTTGGCACGTAATGAGCGTTTAGATATTGCAATTAAAAAAAAGGAAGACCGCATTTGCTTTTAAAGCTGAATTGAAGTCTCTCGGCAATTAGCCTACATTGCGCTAATAAAATAAAGCTTCCAAGATTGCAGTGAGTGTTACAGAATTGGTGTGAGAGAAGAATAAATACGCGCTCACGCTAGATATCATTTAACAAGAAATTAATTATTCCCTTTATAATTTCAGGGTGCTTTCCTCCCAAGTTAAAGATTTAAATAAATAACTCGCAATGCAACTGAAGAATATTGCTTTAATTTTTTGTGGAATGTACGATTTTGGGTTCAAATCCCGAATGTTTTTTACGAGAGTATCCTGAAAAGTAATGCCTTCTATTTTTTTTTTTTTTTTTGCTGTGAATATAGTTAAAATATTAGTGATAGTATATTGTATTCAGTGAACTTTCTGCTTTCAGTGACGTAAGTTTCGTATCTCTGCCCTTAGAGAGCTTTGAGTTACAGACTGAAACATGGCGGCGTGTACCAGAGCACTATGTCTTGCGTCTGAAGCAGCGTGCTTTGATCGAGTTTTCAACAGCACAAAATGTGCCTCCGACAGACATTCATCGGAGATTGAAGGCTGTTTATCGTGATCAATGTGTCGACATTAGTACTGTGCGACGTTGCACAGTGGTCCGGATCGCTTAAAAGCTGGTCAAAAATCAATTTTTCAACTTCGATACAGAATCTTTAAATCACATTCCAATAATTCTACAATACTTGGCCTTCAAAAATCACAGGTTATTTATTAATAATAACATACAGGTTTCACGATATATTTGTTCAAAAGTGACATAAATCTAACTTGTGTAATTTTTACCTTAGTGATATGATTTTAAAACAGCCCTGATCAAGTTTTAAAATACATAAAAATAATAGTAAATATTTTTATTATATAATGTTATATGTATTTTACATTATACACACTAACACCTAAATTAATATTATGTTTTAATGTTAATTATAATTTTTTAAAGTCGAGTATTATTTTTAAAAATATACTTAAATATATAGAGAGTTTAAAAAAAAAAATGTATAAATATGTACACTGTGAAACTTACACAGCTGTTAAGGGAAGCCTTCTTTTAGGGAATGTTGAAGGGTTTATCTCCAAGGTTATCCAAGGGCAACCTCTACGTGCCCAAGACTGCCCCTGCGCGCTGTTTCCTCAATTCTCATGTGCCACAACTGTGACAGCTCATAGTCATAACTCGCGTTCTGTTTACTTTCCATTTAAAAGGGGGTTCTTTCCAAGCTGACTGCAACACTAATTGTATTCAGCCATCTTGATACGTTCAATGGTTTAGGGTGTGTTTATTGTGAAAGTGCAAAATGAATTTTTCTGTGAGTCGCCGTGAACTTCACCATAAAATTAGATAACGGAGAAACGAATCGCGTAAGCAACAACAAAACTATATCACGTCATATTTGACTAATAAATTTGAAATTAGTACTGATTGTAGTGCTGCAAAAAAGTTATACAATGTCATTAGACTACATTTTTTCTTCCGTATTATCAGCGATGGGTGAAGTGTGGTTATAGTGAAACAAATTTTTCAAACAGATATTCTCGTTGGTTAGATCATGACATAACATTGCCTACTGAAAATATTTCATCTGTATCAACACCGAAAAAGCATACCGACATTCCAAGCACATCGGGAAAGCTGGGTCGCGGTCGTCCTTCAAAAGTATTTGGGGAATTAAGTGAAAGAAATAAACGAAGAAAAGCAAAGGAAACGAGAGAAAATGTGTCTTCTGAAGAGCTCTCTTATGCTACAGTAATGAGTTTAAGGTAAGAAGGTGATGAAGCAGCAGCCAAATTGTTAAAAGAAGTAACAACCACAACACCAAGCAGAGGCAAAAGAATTCGTGATTATTGGAGGAAAGAAAAAAGGAAAGTACTAGACTCACAAATGAAGAAGCTCTTTCATTAATAATAGATTCAAATCTGTCCAGACATCAATATAAAACAATTAGAAAAATGGCTGTTGCACATAACCATGATCTCTACCCCAGTTATCAGTCCGTTTTAGAAGCTAAAAAAGAAACTTACCCCCAAGGCATACAAGTTACCGAAAATAAATGTGAGGTCAAATTACAGTCTCTGTTACATCATACAGCCTATAGAATCTTGAATATTTCACCTGTAAGTTACACAGAGAAAAACTACATGTTGCATTGTAAATGGGGTTTTGACGGCAGCTCTGGTCATTCGCAATATAAACAGATATGGCATCAAAAAGAGAAAAGTGGTGAAAGTTTATTCCTTACGTCATTGGTTCCCCTGCGCTTGGTTTATACTGAAAGTGGAGATGTTGCATGGAAGAATCCCCGTCCTTCATCAACTCGATTCTGCAGACCTATTCGCCTTCAGTGGGTACACGAGACAACGGAAATAGCCCAAGCAGAGAGAGAATATCTAGAAAATCAGATACAGGACTTGCAACCATTTACATTAGGTAACATCACAGTTCAGTTTTCACGACTTTTAACCATAATAGACGGGAAAATATGCAATGCATTAGCCAGGTCATCCAGTATGAAGTGCTACATCTGTGGTGCAAAAATTTCACAATTGAATAATCTTGAATTTTTACAACAACAGTCAGAAGATACCTCCAATTTTGTCTTTGGATTTTCAATTCTACATGCACATATAAGGTTTTTTTGAATGCATACTACATATATCTTACCGGCTTGAATTAAAAAAAAATGGAAGGCAAATGTACGAGATGGAAGTCGAGAAATTATGAGGAAAAGAAAGAAAACTATTCAAGATGCATTTCGAAATAGATTAGGGCTTATTATAGATACACCGAAGCCTGGATATGGGACCACAAATGATGGGAACACGGCAAGAAGATTTTTCGAAAATACTAAAGAAGCATCTGAAATAACTGGAGTTGATTAGGATTTAATTTCACGATTCAGTGTGATTCTTACTACAATTTCGTGTTTTCAAAATATAAGTGAATCGCGATTCAATATATACTGCAGAAAGACCGTAGAGCTGTTCGTCAAATTATACCCATGATATTATATGCTACAAACAGTGCACAAAATTCTTATTCATAGAGCATCTATTGTAAAATCAGCTTTATTACCAATAGGAGTATTATCCGAGGAAGCAATGGAATCATTAAACAAAACTGTTAGAAGATTTCGACAAGATCACGCCAGAAAGACGTCAAGAATTACTACAAATTGTGACTTATTCCATAGACTATTTCTTGCGTCAGACCCTTTAATTTCCAACCTAAGAGAACTCCCCAAGAAGAAGAGAACACGTTACCACTGCAAGTGCTCCAGTTACTCTGTACACCTGAAGGGCTCAACAGCGAGGACTCGGGAGATTCTGATTCTGAAGACGAGTGATGGAGGAGGGGTCCGGTATAGATGTAAGTCGCTAAAATTAATTATATTTCTCATTTTAAACAATTATTTGTTGATTAGGCATGGCATAATGTAGATTGTAAGTAGGGAGATATTTTTGACCATGTTTTTTAATATTCGAACCACTGTGCGTTGGTCTGCTCGTGCTCGTAATGAACCTGGTGCAACTCTCAACTTGTGTGACAAAGGGCACAGTGGAAGACCACGTAATGCAACTGATGACGCTTATCGGAATAGTGTCAATGAACTCATTTTAGCGAATCGTCGCATAAATCCAATGTGGCATATCAAGGGAGCGTGTGCAAGCGATAATTGCAGAACTGGGATTCAGGAAAATTTTCGCACGATGGGTGCCTCTAATGCTCCTTCCTCACATGAAATAGAAGAGATTGGACATTTGCGAACAATTGCTTCTGCACCACGAACGGATAGGCGATGAATTCTTAAAAAAACATTGCCACAGGTGATGAAAGCTGGGCAGGTACACAACTTCTATCCCAAAAACAAGAGGTCATCAATGCAGTTCCGCCAGAAAGGATCACCTGCACCCAAAACGTTTAAGGCTGTGTCATCAACAGACAAACTCTCGCTTACAGTTTTTTGGGATATTCAAAGTGTAGTGCATGTGGAATTCATGCCTAAAGGCACTATTATTAATTCTGTAATGTATTGTGAAATCCTAAATAAATGAAAGCACGAATTCGGAGGGTTCGTTCAGATATGGAGCAGCCCCTCCTACAGCATGACAACGCTCGCCCGCCTTGTGCGATGATTCGCTATGAGTCTATTGACACGATGCCGATGAGCGTACCAGTTGCAGTACGTGGTCTTCCACTGTGTCCTTTGTCACACAAGTTGAGAGTTGCACCAGGTTCATTACGAGCACGAGCTGACCGACGTCGCGCAGTTACTGATGTCGACACATTCATCACAATAAACAGCCTCTAATCTCCGATAAATGTTTATCGGGGGCACATTTTCTACTGTTAAAAACTCGATCACAGCACACGCAACGACATAGTGCTGGTACACATCGCCATGTTTTAGGCTATAACTCAAGCTCTCTACTGGCATAGATACGAAACTTGCGTCACTGAAAGCAGAAAGTTCACTGAATAAAATGTACTATCACTAATATTCTTAACTATATTCACAGCGACAAAAAAGAAAATAGGAGGCATTACTTTTCAGGATGCCCTCATATAACACAGATTTTGTTCAATACGCTTTTACAGTGACGTGAGCGGTTTTTTTGGAAACTACTTGTAGAGTTGTGAGCTCTATAGCTTCAAAATTGTGAGTAAATACACTATCCGATTTCCTTTGTTAAAAGAACAGTTTTTGCTGTGTTTTGTGGTCCAAATTGTTTTCAATTGTATGTACTGGCATTGTACAGGGACATCATTTTATTTTTACTTCAACTTTTATTGTACCTGAGTTTTTTAATGTACTTCACTCCCACCCCTTCTACTAATGAAGTTCAACCGTCCTGCACACAGATCCAAGACCGCATATACTGTCATAGTAGCCTTACGGTCATATTAAACAGTACGTTCCAAAAATATGTTCGCGTTTTCCAGTGACGAAAGAGCTTTCAATATTGAATCATTTTCGCACAGGTACTGTCGTCCATTTGCCTACGTCGTATCTCGGTTTCCCCCACCAGCTTTTATTCGCCAGCTAGTAGCTGGGCTGTCTTAGCTCTTTTCTGAGAACATTAATTTCTGTTAGGAATTGGACGTCTACGTAATATTATGCAACTGTATAAAATAACGTAAATAAAAGGGCCTCGTTAAGTAATTAACTGTCACGTGATTTTCTTCCTTTCTACGACTCAACGACATAACCACTTGGATGGGCAGTAGATAGCATGTCTGAGTAATTTTATCTTTTCGGATCGGGCAGAAGTGAAGATTGAATTTACAGTACATAAAGTACTCTTTTACAGAGTAGGTACAGAATTATTTCAACATGAGTTACTAGTAAGAAGAACGAAACTGGTAATTGGGATTAGGTACAATAATCTATAGTGCGATAATATGCACATTAGAACTGAAGCCTGTATCGAAATGAACGGCCACCATTTTAAAAAATGTGTTTAAATATCCATATTATGATTATTTTTCAATTTAACTTCATTCTCTATATTGTATGCTAATGTGCTGTAGACAGTATAATATACACTGCATAATGAATACAACCACATGGACACTCAGTTCGTGAGTAAAAACACTCACTGTTAATACTGTACTGTATTTTAATGAAACAAAAACTTAATGAAAATGATCAAACTCAAAAGCGCGATATTTCCTAGTTCAAGTAAATGGATGAACTACTTTTCTTCCCTTCTATACCTAATAAAGTGATTTGTTTGTATATTACGCCAGTATCATGGAACTCCAGTCGTGGAAGGCGATAGCAAACGGCGTTGATCCAGAGGTATAGGCAAATTAATATTAAAAATGTTAGTAAAAATAAAATGATGTCCCTGTATAATTCTTGGTGAGAATTATAAACTGATTATGTAACACAGCCTTATGTTGGGAGATTATTTTCTTAGCGTTTTTCTGATTCCACGAGGCCACTTTTTAATTTTTTTTCTATAGTGTACAAACATTCTCTGGTGGAAGAAATATCAAATGCATGAAACGTAAAATATTTGTGCGTGTATTCATAACTTCTCTGATATATTGTGCATATCATGTACGTTGCAGTCCACACCTGTGGAGTAACGGTCAGCGCCTCTGGCCGCGAAACCAGATGGCCCGGGTTCGAATCCAGGTCGGGGCAAGTTACCTGGTTGAGGTTTTTTCCGGGGTTTTCCCTCAACCCAATACGAGCAAATGCTGGGTAACTTTCGGTGCTGTACCCCGAACTCATTTCACCAGCATTATCACCTACATTTCATTCAAATGTTAAATAACCTAGATGTTGATACAGCGTCGTAAAATAACCCAATAAAATAAAAAATAAAAATGTACGTTGCAGATAGAAGATAATCACGAGGTCAAATGTGGAAAGAATAGAATATAAGTGATATGAAAGAAGCAATTGATTATGTCTAAAACAATGGAAAACTGCCGCAGAGAAACCTGGTCTTTTCCTTGGCAAGTTCGACGAGGATCAGAAAGAACCAAAGCAACAGTCAAGGAGAATGACATTTCCAGTCTCTGAAGTGAGTTAAAAGAGGTAGACAATGAAACAACATCTTCTTCAGGAGCCAAACGAAGAAGAACTGCTCTTAAAAAAAGCTGAATGATAAGCTTAAGTCTAATGATTTTTGTGTGGATCTTGCGTAGGAAATTTCGAGGACGACAAGCATGGTGAAAAATGGATTCAGTGTGTCAGTTATGTATCATGTTACATATCAGTACCTCTCAAAATACAAAAAGAACTTTCATTGTTTGGGTTGTAGGTATGAGGAATTTAAAATTTGACTGAATACGCTTAATATTTTGAATTAAAGGACTATCAGGAAAATATCACGAAATTATACCAACCCTTCTAGAGTGTCCACCGTTGTGGCTGAGGGGTTAGCGAGTCTAACTCCGAACCCAGCGGGCCCCGGTTCGATTCCCGGTCGGGACGAGGTGCCTGGGTGAGGTTTTTTCGGGGTTTTCCCCTCACTCCTATGGATGAATATCAGGTCACTTTATCAGGCGATTGGAACCCTACTCATCTTCGCCATTTCCTTTCATCCCCTATCATCCTTTTTTTCATCATCCTGTTACTTTTTCTGGTTTTCGGATCGCTCTACAGGCGGCCCTCCGAAGCTACTGGCTCTCTCTACCGGCCTCTGTGGATTTTATTCATGTGATGATGGATAGATTCTGCAACGGAACCCGGGGCAGACTTTCTCGGGGAAGGACTTCCGCCTCGGACCGTTAAGGGAGCCTTTGGGGGAGGGGTTGCCGAAGCAGGAGTGGTACATGGACTCTGTTGGCTGTAGGGACCGGTCGTTAAGTGGATCAAGTTGTTAGGTCGGTGCGCGTAAAGGATCGGTGGGCACGCAACTCATCCCATATAGGGGGTGTACAATATACCTCAGGTCGTAGTGCGTGGGATGTTCCCTCCCTTCCTCCTAACAAGAAAGAAAAACCCTTCTAGATTGTTTTTTTTTGTTTATTTATATTGCTTGATTGTAATTATTGTATAAATTTATTTGAGGTAAAAATGCTGATATGTAACTACCTGAAATCTACTAATGTACGTACATTCTGAATACTATTTTTTTTTTAATTTAAAGCTTATTTTTGCACCGAAACATTAATATCACGAAATTAATCAAGTCTGCCCTACTGGATACGGGATGAGTTGAGACGGGACTATACTGAGTAAGCGATGTGAGCTAGGTCGGGATTGTACGGTATGTGTTGAATCGGGATTGGACGAGATGAGTTGCGTAGGAATTCTATCAGTATGGGTGGGTATTGGATGGGTGAGTATTATATGAGATGAACTGAGTTGTGCGAATTGAGCTAAGACAGGACTGCAAGAGATAAGTTTCAATATACGGCTTGATTTGGGACGGAATTCACGGGTTGACTTAGGAACCTAAGGATGGATGGGTTAGATACAGTGAGAGAGATGTGAAAAGAATGCAAGGGATGATATAGGAAAATGAAACTGGTAAGGACAAAATACTTCTAGGACAAACTGTGCCTCATCGAATCTTTGCTTACAATAAATTTTACTGAATTTACTAATGGTATTTCGTACAAGCGTAATTCTATATTCACCTAAGCCAGTTACAGAAACTTACTGTAATCTTGTTGCATTAAACAAACAACACCGTACGCGTACGGTATAGAGTAAAGTTCGGTATTGTCAACGCAATTGCGTTTGTATTACTACAAGTCAGTTAAAAGGTGGGATAAGAATAATAAAGTGAGGAAAAATGTATTTTAGGAAGTTGTCGGTTTGTTTTTACAATTTTTTCCAACATGAAAAAAAAGTTTACTCTTGACTTGGATTATACAGATCAGAACTTTCAAACAAAACTTATTATGAAGTGTATGCATGTGTGGTCATAGTGAAGTCCTATAATACGGGGGGACCTCCTCCACTAAGTCTGTGACAGTTAAATTCCCTTAACCCTGCTTTGCGTCAGTGTAAGATCAGGCAGTATGGCCGGGGACAGCCGTGCTGGACCGAGCGTATAACCCTAGAGTCTGCGGTAATTCTCACGGGGTCGTGCGCCACCACCAGGTTACTAGACCTTCGGAAACTATCTGGAAGAGCGACGCAACTCCCAATGCGAAGGAATCTTGCGTCCTACACAGCTAATTCCCAATACGGCTTTCGCCACATTTCAAAATTGTTGTAGTAATGGATGTAGAATGCATAAATTTGCACAATACGGCTGCCCGATTTTATACTTTATTTGTGCACAGCTGAATTAGGTAGGACTGAAGGAAGAAAAATAAAAGAAGTAATGGAATGGAACATTGTACAAATTGTTACATGTGTGAGAAAAGGCTGACAAATTTTGTCTGCAGCCTTCTACCAGGGGCAGGATTTTTCTGCGTCACTCGCTTCTCAGATTTATCCCTCCCACAGCAAGTCATGCTCTGTCTTCGACTGAGTTTGTACTCACGATGGCTAGTATGGTTTCTGCTGGATCACCGAGAATGCCTGAGCAAAGAGCCATATTGACATCTCAATTCATCTCTTCTTCACAGAATGAATATATCGTACACTAATCCCTGTTAAAATTACGCTCTGATAACAATGCATTCAATAATATCGGGTGTACATAAATTAATATCGGAGTTTTAATGTTGTATATTCCTTTCATCTGCGTCTTCTACTTTTTGGAACACGCATTATAAGTTGTCAATGTGGACACCCCTTGTTACACGGCACACATCCAACCGGTAATCGAGTTCTTCCCACACTCATGTCAGCATGTCTGGTGTAATACTCACAACAGACGCAACAATCCTACGTCTCAAGCCAGGTAGGGTGATAGTGGTGGCACACAACCCGAACTCTGTCATATCCATAGAGAAAGAAGTCACATGAGGTGAAGTGAGGGGATATCGGAGGCCACATGAGTGAAGTCATGTTGTGATAGTGACGATCAATGCAGCAATGGGCAAAAACTTCATTCAGACATCCTCACACTTCGTTAGGAAAATGAAAGGTCTTGCTGTCAAATGATGTTTTGTAATAGCCTATATCCTTCAGCACGGGAATCATCGCCATTTTTAACAGTGGCACTGCCACGCGACAGGGTGAGGTAACGACTTTTTACGTGTAGAACTAAAAACTTCTACAGCTGTTCTTTCATTACATTTGGGATATAAGTGCATATTGTTGCTACATAGCCATTCAAACCACTTAAAACTCCGATATTCTTGTGTGTACACCCGATATAAATATAATAAACATGTCCTAAATGATACACATATTGACAGTATAGACAACAAGAATGAATTATCATGCGAATTGGTACCAATGAGAGTTTTTAAACAGGGTGTTTCCGAATTGGTGTTACAAACTTTCAGGGATGATAGCGAAGGGTACATGTATCAATTTGAGATAAGGAACCAAGGTCCGGAAATGACTGAGTCGAAAGTTATAAGCAAAAATAGTTGTGCGGAAATAGAATTATAATTTGGACCACGTGCCCTCCTTCCCTTAACTTTTGGAACAGTCGTGGAAAACTAGTATGGGCCGGACGTCCCCTACGTGGTACTTGAACCGATACAATCTGTGAGCTTGTCTACTGTTCCCATTGGCTCGTCCATATTCGAAAATCAGTTCTGCTTATTCCGCTCTCATGTACTCCTTCATTTCACTAGGACTGATCGACTGTACAAGTTGCAGTGTCCAGTCGATCAGTCCTAGTGAAATGAAGGAGTACATGAGAGCGAATAAGCAGACCTGATTTTCGAATACGGATGAACCAATGGGAACAGGAACTACGTAGGAGACATCCGGCCTATACCATTTTTCCAGGACTGTTCCAAAAGTTAAGGGAATGCAGGGCACGTGGTGCCAAATTACAATTCCATTTCCACACAATTATTTTTGCTTATAACTTTCGACTCAGTCATTTCCGGACCATGGTTCCTTATCCCAAATTGATACATGTACCTTTCGCCATCATCCCTGAAAGTTTGTAACACCAATTCGGAAACACCCTGTAGATGTAGAAGCGTGTATGCCTACGCTCTAGTTAATCTTTTCTCTGCAGCTCATTATTTTACAGTTAACAACAGTGTTTCAAAGTATTACATATTCAGTGAAAAAAAGATTCGATTTCTGGCGGAAAAAAATATCACGTTCTCATTTGCACTGGTTGTGTGTCGCTTCAATGTTTTAATGTTTGTCCTATGCTGACGTGAGTAGCCTGCTGAACAAATAACGAAACGAAACAAACAATATTGTGAAATGCTGACGTATGGGACTAACCTTAACAGCAGATAATTTTCTTGCTTGTTCATTTAGGCCTATTTATCACTTTAATTTAACAATGCTTGTGTGTCTGAGTACTTATCACTTTATTATATATTTACTGTCTTTTTCGATTAATTATTTATTATCTTGTTAAAATACTTATACTTTTATTACTGTTGCTACTCTACTGTATTTTTTATTTATTCGTTTTTGCATATATATTTTAACAAACTAACTAATTGTTTGCTTGTTTGTCCATTTACTTATTTGTTTTGTTATTTTAGTTTGCAGTTGTTAGCTTCTTTTTGTTTATTTATGTACTGGTATTTATTATTTATATTTTAATTTAATGTTTTATGTACTAATTAATTTATTCATGTTTTATTTGTGTAAGATCGGTTATTAATTGAATAATTTTTTTTTCATTTATGTATACTTTATTATTTGTTTATACGTTATTAATTTATTCCCTTATTATCTTATCCATTTAATTTTCCCGATGTTAAATTTATTATTTACCAGTTCTGTTATTTACCTGTTCATTAAAGTATAAATAGTTTTATTTATGTTTTTTATATGTGTTTTTATTTTATTTTATTAATTTTGTGTATTTTATTTTACTGCCTTGGTCACTTCTTTAATTACTTCGATCTAAATTATTATTATTATTATTATTATTATTATTATTATTATTATTATTATTATTATTATAGTAATATTGTATAGGCTACATATACAATTATTTTATCTATTTAGTATGCTGTGTCTTTTGTCAACCCCTATTGAATTATTCACAAGAATGTAGTGTGAATTTTTTGCGCTGATGTTGAAAAATTATTTCATATTTCGAAGGTTTATTCCACATTCATCTTATGGTAAACAAAGAGAAATGGGCGAGGAGGATTTCTTGCCTATAAAAGACTAAATCCATTTGACTCACCAAAACTCCTGCAGAATGGAAAGCCCCACATGTTCTGAAAATCAATTCAAACTTCAAAATACTGCCTGCGGACAAGGAAGAATATTTACAGACGTGCAAACCGCTACTCCACAGCAGTGGACTGGATCTGTACTAATCGGCATGAAATTAAATAAATAATATTAACTGATGGCAAAATGCAAAAGAAGTGAAAAAAATTAGCAGGAAAAAGTATTCAACTCTAAGTGTAATCAGAAAAACTTTAGGTGAGTATAAGATCAAGTTATTTGAAATCACCATTTGCGTCCCGGCCATGAAGGAAAACATATTTGGTTAAGTTAACTTCATTGGCAACGACACATGTTAAAATGTGGTCATAGCGTAGTGTCTCCGAAAAATATTGAAGATGTGCAACATTCTTAACGAATACTTCGCAATGATTGTGAACAAATAATTGTGAGTTGATGTTAACAGTGTTAAGAAGGTTAGGATCAAAAGTGTTGTAATAGAACTGAGAAGCAACAAGTAGTGCACCAACTTTATAAGAAACATTGAAACCCACAGCGATAATCTGGCAGCCAAAGACCGAACTAAACATAAGCTAAGTTTGCTTATACACGGAATAGACATCACGTTTTCAAAATATTCGGAGGAGCCAATTATGGGCCAAAAACCTTGTGTTATTGTAAGCAGTATCTACTTGTTTCGCTGAGAGGGTGGAGGAATAATTATTCGTAGGTAAAGGGGAATGAGCACATTAGTGCACAAAAGAGACTTCGAGATCTTATCTCACTTCAACCATATTTGCTGAGAAACACTTAACTCTCCAAATAGAGCACATGATGTGCCGTTGAGCACAAAATAAATTGATTCCCTAAGGAGAATTAAAAGTAACAAGAAAGCTCTAAATATCGATGTTATTTCAGCTAACATAGTAAAATGTTCATATTTACCATAACAAACATTAAATTTCAAAAAGACGTTTTTAAAAAATACTTAAGGATAGGAATTTTCCCAAAGTGATAGAAAATCGCAACATTTAAAAGTAATCCCAAAGCCAAACACAAATAAGAAACTAGTTCGACTTCACACTGTACCTGTTATGAGAAAAATTTTGGAAAAATTATTGATGTACAGAATTATGTTGCATCTGCATAAAACGATCTTCTGAACAACAGTCAATTCGGATTCATACCAAATAAGTACACAAAAGATTTTGTACTAACAGTAGTGAAATGGATGGAAAACATATTTGACCGCAAGACCATGAGTTTACTAATTTCTTTAGGCATATTTGGCTTTTTAAATAATGTCTGGTGACTGAATATTCTGCACAAAATGAAGGAAAATAATTGGCCAAAAAATCTCTACAAAGAGCTTAAAGCTGTTTCTCGAACAGGAAGATCCAATTAGCTATCTTTTGAACAACAATAGACTCAGGCTCTCCTATAAGACTGCACTCTATGATAATGACAAATTCGTGTCGAGAGTAGAAAGAAGATGATGGTCACGTGACAGGCTAGGAGGCTTGGAGTGGCGTGGCCAAAGGAGGGATGTGGGATGGGGGTGTGGCCAAATGAGGGATGAGGGGAAGGGAGCGTGGTCAATGGAGGGATAAGGGGAGGTGGTCTGTGATTGGTGAATGGGGATTTGCAAGCGAGCGGTGTGGGAAAGCGATTGACGAATGAGCATGAAGAGAATGTTGAAATGAAGTGAAAGCTGTGTTACATAAGTTTCAAGGTCCATTGTTTGTTAAGTTGAAAGTGAAAGCTCTTGTTACGTAAGTGCCAAGCCAAGGTAAATCACTCGATATGTGTGGATGTTTCGAATACACATGTTCCTGTGGGTCTTATTTGACACTTGTATTATTTTTTTCGACCACCACCTGTTCCCTGGCCAGTTGAAAATAAAGTTCTGTTGTGAAATAATATGTATGAGTACATATTACGCTGTCGGTTTAGCCATCTTCCCGCACGTGGAAGTGAAAGTGAGACCTCGACAATATGACATTGATGATTGAGTGCACGTGGCTGTCTGAAGCACCCAACCAATTCACAGTACTTGAAAGAAAAAGTGTATCACTTTGGTGGAAGTAAAACGATGCATCAAATCGAATTCAAAAAAGATGGAACAGTGGAAAGGTGACTAGAAATGAATAACATTACTCAAATATGTGGAGAAAACTCATTTCTCACTTCAAAAATTACCTACGATTACTAGAAGTGAATAAAATGTACAACATAATAACAATGGAGAAAACTCACTTCAACAGTCACCTGGTTGCTGTATTTAAAGAGGCATAAATACATAAAATTAGCATGATTTATACTCTCTCTATGGCTGGAAGTAAAATATTTTACCTGATTCCAGACATTCGCGGAGCGGACTGTAATTTCTCACATCAGTTGTTAAAAGTACAAAGGGATATACATAAAAAGACTTGAACTTTTCAAGATAGATTGAGGCATAACCACAGTCAGAGGAAAGGTTTCAGTAAGGCAGTAAAATCTTTCACCTTACTCTTTCCGCAGAAAATTTAATAATAATAATAACAATAATAATAATAATAATAAACGTTTTTTAATTTCTTTTGTATGTATGTCTGTTTGTACCCATCGCTGTAAAAAAAAACAGCTTATTACGAAAATGACTCCATCTATTTAAGATGGTATTGCACAACAAACAGGGAATATTATTCATTTAACACTATTGTTATATGGTAATCATCAGGGAAAGGATTTATATGTAAATACATATTTACTTATAAAGCTAATATAATTTATATTTTGCATTATCTTTATGTTTCACAATGTGTAGGGTTGAAAAATCCTACTTTTATTTTCCATATTTTTCCATATTTTAGAGTTTAGTACATATTTTCGTTAATTTCCATATATTTTCCATATTTCATATAAAACAGTCCATATTATATTAGGTTTAACAATAAAACAAAACAAAATTCCATTAACTTTTAAAAATACATTTCAACAATAGAGATTTAAACACATGTTCAGTAATCCCTTTAACATCAGAGTTATTTGAAAATTAGCAGTCCTATCAACAATGGGAAAGTAAGTTACAAAACTGTATTAATTTAATTTAAAATTTTTAACAGACTTCAGTTGTGCAGCTCAACAGTTAAATGCCAGTCAGAGTACACATAGGTTCAGTTTTGTAAATCATACTATAAAGACGGTAAATATGCCAAAAGTACGTCATTCAGTCAATTTAAAATCAAAACTAACAAGTTACATTTCAGAATTTAAAGAAGATGGTTTATCAACTGACAATAAAATATTATTTTGTAATTTGTGTCAGTGTGCAGTATCATCTACACAAAAGTTCCTGGTGCAACAACACATTACAACTAGTAAACATCAGGCCAACAAACAACTAAATTCCAAGCAGAGACAATTGTTTTTAACACAACCAACAACATCGAATGTAAGATCTGAGTTTAACATCGACCTGTGCCGTTCTCTCATCTCTGCTGATATTCCTCTCTACAAACTAAAGAATAAGGTCTTCAGGGAATTCCTTGAAAAATATACTCAACATACAATCCCGGATGAGTCAACACTTAGGAAGACGTATGCTCCATCCATCTACGATGAGACAATACAGAAGATAAGAGATGAAATTAAAGATAGTTCAATTTGGGTTTCCATTGATGAGACTCCCGACAAAGAAGGTAGACTTGTTGGTAATGTAGTTATCGGTTTGTTAAGTGAACAATATTCTGAACGAATTCTTTTACATTGTGATGTTCTAGAAAAGTGCAATAACAAAACTATAGTTAAACTGTTCAACGAAGCTATGGGTATCCTGTGGCCAAAGGGTATTATGTACGATAATGTGTTATTCTTTATTAGCGATGCTGCCCCTTATATGGTCAAAGCTGGACAAGCATTATCTGTTGTATATCCTAAATTGACTCATTTTACTTGTGTGGCGCATGCATTTCATCGTGTGGCAGAAGTGGTCAGAGACAATTTCCCTAAAGTAGATTTGTTGATTTCATCAGTGAAAAAAGTATTTCTCAAAGCTCCCAGTAGAGTTAACGTGTTGAAAGAAATGTACCCTGAAATTCCATTGCCACCAAAGCCAATTTTAACTAGATGGGGTACATGGCTAGAAGCAGTTGAATATTATGCCGAACATATAGACTCTATTAACAATGTTCTCCTTGCATTGGACTCTGAAGATGCAGTCTCAATTGATACTGCGAAAACAGTTACCTGTGACATAAGTGTGAAGAATGACTTAGCTCACATTCAGCATACATTTTCATGCATCATAAAAACGCTCAAAAGTCTCCAAAATAGGCACCTTTCACTATCTGAAAGTTTTGAAATTATAAATAGTACTGTGGAACAACTGAATCGTGGTAGAGGTAAAGTTGCAGATGCAGTAAGAGCTAAGGTGGACACTGTACTTTCAAAAAACCCTGGATATGAAGAACTACAAAAGGTTGTTGCTGTGATGAGTGGTGAATCAACAGTGAAGATTAACTTGTACTTATCCCCAGCAGACATTGTGAAATTGAATTATGTACCAGTTACTTCTTGTGACGTCGAACGCTCTTTTAGTCAGTATAAATCTATCCTCAGAGACAATAGAAGAAGATTCACTTTTCAGCACTTGAAAGAAATGTTTGTAACCTATTGTTATGGTAACAGACAATAAAAATTGTGTTTTGTTGAAACTACATTGGAAGATAAGGTACGTCCATTATATTTTTTGTTTAGTTTGATTAAAATGTACCAATATTTAACGTACATAGTCATTTTTTTATAATTTTAAGTCCATATTTAATTCCATATTTTGGTAAAAATCCATATTTTATTCCATATTTTGGTAAAAATAACTACATATATATTTACATATTTCATATATTTTTAGTCCATATAAATCCGTTCCCTGGTAATCATTAATACAATAATTAATGCAAGGTTTCATTAAATGGATCATTAAATAAAGATATGCACTTAAAGAGTTAGTACTAGTTTCCTCCCGCGAAGGAGATAAATTGTGTAACGTCATCACATCAATTGTTAAAAGTACAATACAATAATGATTAATGCAAGGTTTCTTTAAATGGAAAATGCTATCACTATTAATGATTAATTAATACAATAAAATTAATTCCAAGTCTCATTAAGGAATTCCACTTACCGAAATATGTTGAGAGGCATGTAATATTGTTTACTTAATCCCATTTCTTTAAATTACTTCCGTCATCGGACTGCGAAGAGTAATACAACCGTGTTTCTTATAGGTGAATCTAATATTGAAACATACGATTAGCTGTGTGTCTTTTAATGTTGCAATATTCTATCAGTCATCTCACCTTACAATAACCTCAGTGATAGTATGTGAAAACTACATCACAATAATTCTCGTTATGTTTAATATGATATTTATAATTTCATTAATTACATATCCATTTAGCCTATATAATCAGCAGTAAGTATGTATTAACTGCTTACCTGATTTGTTGAATAAAATGAAAGAACACGTATAACACACATTAACAAAGCACAACAAACAGGGAATATTATTCATTTAACACTATTGTTATATGGGTAATTAATACATCTGTTTTTTGATAATCTTTGCTTTGTCAAAAATAATTAGTGTGGACATGTATAATTAACCATCCTCACACCAAACATCGTATTTTTAATACATCTGTTTTTTGGTAATTTTTGCTTTGTCAAAAATAATTAGTGTGAACATGTATAATTAACCATCCTCAGACCAAAAATCGTATTTTTGACATTTTTGTTTGTTTGTTTGTATGTATGCCTGTCTATCGGGATGTTTGTTACCTTTTCACGCAATAATGGCCGAACCGATTTCTATCAACACTGGAACATTATTTCGTTTTTTGCACTGTCTTGTTGATCACCCCGAGTACACATATAACAGATTAATGAATATGGGACTGCTAATTAGATGCAATGAACTTACATTAGCCTACTGTAGAATCGTGTTTAAGCTTACATTCCAACTACTCGACTGTGAAAGAGACATGTGTGAGAGTACCACAGGACCCATGACCTTCCTTTAGATCTCTAAGTATGACATTGAGAACAAGGTCCTTGTATCGATACAACATTCACCGCGCTAACCATGATTGAGGAATGGATAGAGAAAGTAAAATAACGAACTGTTGCATTAGAGACAATTTCGAAAGCTATAGTTAAATATAAAAATGAAGTGGATCCAATTCTCCCTGTTGGCTTAAAATATAATCTTTAAATGGAAATTATTGAATTATAAATAGGCTGTGATACACAACCGAGAGAGTTTGAGATTCGCATCCGAGAGATCATGGGTTCAAAGTTTGTGACCAACCAACCTGACTGAACTTTTTCATGGTTTCCTTAGGCGCCATTTTATTCACATAAACAATGATGCAGAACCGAGAGAGTTTGAGACTCGCATTCAGGAGGTCACGGGTTCAAATTCTGTGACCGATCAATCTGACTAATTATAAAGACAACTGCCAGATTGTGAAATTAACATGTCATGAATCATCACCGCCTCAATTACCAATACGATAAACATTAATCTTTATAGGTGAATCTAACATTGAAACATAGGAGTAGCTATGTGTCTTTTAATGTCGCAATATTCTACCCATATTCGTTTTCCGTGTTTCTTAAAATAATATTTATATACCTAATTCATTTGAATGTATTTTATTCACATAAACAATGATGCAGAACCGAGAGAGTTTGAGACTCGCATTCAGGAGGTCACGGGTTCATATTAAAGTAAAATAACGAATACCACTACTATTGCATTAGCGACAATTTCGAATTCTAGAGTTAAATATAAAAAAGAAGTGGATCAAATTCTCCCTGTTGGTTTAAAATATAAGTCTTTAAATGGAAATAATTGAATTATAAATAGACTGTGATACACAACCGAAAGAGTTTGAGATTCTAATCCGGGAGATCATGGGTTCAAAGTTTGTAACCAACCAACCTGACTGAACTTTTTCAAGGTTTCCTTAGACGCATATTACCATTGAGCTCACTGGAGCGGATTTATTTTACAAAGGAGCAATTTTATCTGTACGAGTTGGGTAGAATTGAAGATTGAATTTACAGTACCTAAGGTACTCTTTTATAGAGTTGATCAAATTCTCCCTGTTGGCTTACCGACCAATCTGACTAGTCATAAAGGCAACTGCCAGATTGGAAATTAACATGTCATGATTCATCACCGCCTCAATTACCAACGCGATAAACATTAATTAAACCTATAATTAGTTACTGCTGAGGACGAACATTAAGGTATGTGATTAAAAATTAATGATTTATTATTAAGAGTTAAGAATGTCAACGTACTCGTATATGAAACAAATAATTGCGGACTAAAGCAAAGAGATGCCTTTACTTTTTAACTTTGCTTTAGAATATGCCATTAGGAAAGTTAAGGATAACAGAGAAGGTTTGGAAACAGATTAATGACTGCTGATTAGATGTAATGAACTTTCATTAGCCTACTGCAGAATCACGTTGAAGCTCACATCCCAGCCACTCGACTGTGCAAGAGACACGTGTTAGAGTACCACATGACCCATGACCTTCCTTTAGATTTCTCAGTATGACATTGAGTTCAAGGTCCATGTGTGCGTTGACTTTCATTTTCTAGTTGCGACATTCACCGCGCTAACCATGATTGAGAAATGGATAGAGAAAGTAAAATAACGAACTGTTGCATTAGCGACAATTTTGAATGCTATCGTTAAATATAAAAAAGAAGTGGATCCAATGCAACAAGTTGTCTATACCAAAGAATAGTTGGTTTGATGAGGGTGATGTATTGAAATAAAAACAAGTTTATGCACAAGTACTGTAAGTTTATTAGGAGTAAATAAAAAGTATATAAAATATACTATTCTTATTATTTAAAGATCCCTTGCACACGTCTTCTTTTACATGGGGGTTCATAAAATCCATGTGGCACTCTATTAACACCATATTGTAATACAATACAATCACATCTCCAACTACCACAATTTAAATCTGATTATTGTTTCATGAAAATAAAGTCCCCACCTCTGAGTGGGGATATATATTTTTTAAGACTAAAGTACTTTAAGTAATTACAGTCACACTTCCAGCTATCACAACCACAATTTATCGCAGTTCTGGAATTTGACGTTTCTTCTTTCTCATCCTCCTCCACATTCCAAGTACGTATAATCATATTACCCTTTCCTACATTCCAGGTATCTGACACAACACCCGCTTTTCCTTTCAATGCTTCTGGAACACTCTTTATATATAAAACATAGTCTTCAGAATCATCCAACACACGTTTACTTTTCTTTTTCAGTCTAAATGTAGCCCATTTTCCATCGGGTGTTTCAATCTCCATATCCTTCACTTGTCTGTCATAATTTTCAAAACTCAAATGAAACTTGACGTCATTCAATTCATTTTCATCAGTCACTTTTATACCAACGTCTATATACCCATAATTCTTCCGGTCCACTCCTAAGATGTTAATTCCAACATTATCGAATACAACCGTCATCTGCATCTTATTACCTATGTTAAAATAAAACATGTTTGACACCGATTGTATCTAACGCTACTGAAAACACTGTGGTAGCTCCTTATTTATTGCTCTGGTGTTTCCTTAGATGCATATGTGGAATTTACCATTGAGCTCACTATTTTAAAAAGTGTCGCGAAATAACGTTCCTGCGCTCATAATTTACCCATACTAATCGTTTCCCATGTTCCTTAAAGTAATATATATATATATATATATACCTAATTTCATTTTAATTTATTTTATTTACATAAACAATGGTGCAGAACCGAGAGAGTATGAGACTCGCATTGAGGAGGTCACGGGTTCAAATTCTGTGGCCGAGAATAAAGACAACTGCCAGATTGGAAATTTACATGGCATGATTCATCACCACCTCAATTACCAATACGATAAACATTAATCAAAATCTATAATTAGTTATGGTTACGTCACCTTTCTCGGGGTTGGTTGCTATCCCAACATGAACATCTGGCATGGTTGCACAACCGACGTCTGGAGCGGATGCTGTCCCAATTGTGGCACCAACATCCAGTCAAGTATGTTCCGGATCTGTGTTTGCGTTATCGGATAGAGCTTTCAAAAATCGTTTGAAGACTTATATTGCTCTAAATCTAACAAATCATGAGAGTGAATTAAAAGAATTTGAGAATGCATCACTGATGAAATGCAATACATTTTAAAGAGACATTTAAGTGAGTACTCTGCTTTAAAATTTAACATATTTGTTGAGCAAAATTTGAAAAACGCAATGATATTTCAATAAATGTGTTTGCACTTGACGAGAATGATTATGTATTTCCTCTCAGGATGTGCGAAATGGAATTATCAAATCATAGGGCTTTGTTATACATTAGTAATGATTGAGAGTTGTGGATTTGAAATACACCAGTTCATTATATGTTTGTATGACGAATGGTATAAAACCTGAGGATATGGAAGAATGATTGAGAGTCATGAATATCACAATTGTGTGAATGTTAATGATTAAACTGAACCTAGTCATTGTGGATTGAGGATGGAGATGTGCTTGGTAAAAGAAAATAGTAACAAAATAACATTATGTGTATATATTGATTCATAAAAAAATAACATGTAGCGAGTATTCAAATATATTTTCAGTTAGTAAATTCCAGGACAATCCATTTCTTCCAAATTATACACATAACTGGTGATAAATTGCTCCAAGAATTCTTTCTTTCCCACACCCTTTGTATAAATGCACTGAATCAGCATCATTGTAATTAACATAACCAATACGATTAGTTTCACGGCGTCAAGTGACGGGGTGGTTTCAGCACAAAACAACATCCTTGCTGTAAATTCCCGTGGAAATGGCGAGTTCTTTTAAAATACATTTGTTTATCCAAGCTTCTTGGAAACCTTTGTACGTCAGTTATCATAATGGACGTCCTGAAACAAAATAAAAGGGGTGTAGCATGATACCTATTGTAAATTGTATAATGTCACAGGAAAGAAAAAAGTAAACACATACACTTACATTTTTAAACATATGATATGAGTAAATGCATTTTATACATAATCCAATAAGACACTTTCAACATTGTGTTCGAACAATGCTCTTACACCCTTTTTGAGCCCATCTCTTCCTCCCTTTCAATGGGATATATTGAACCCAACGATTTATACAATCATATCTAGATACTCCATCATATGTAATCGGGGAAGAAGTTAGTTGCATACCCAGCTTCTCTGTCCCCATTATTGCAACTGATGCGAAAATGACAAAACTTGTCGCAAATCGTAATCTTGTGACTTATATGCAACAACTTGTCGAAAATCGTAATCTTGTGACTTATATGCAACAACTTGACGAAAATCGTAATCTTGCGACATATATGTTACAACTTGTCGAAAATCGTAATCTTGCGACATATGTGTAACAACTTGTCTAAAATCGTAATCTTGCGACATATGTGTGGCAACTTGTCGAAAAAGTGACCTATATGTAACAATATGTTGAAAATGTGATATATATGCATCGACATGTTGAAAATGTGACATGTATGCAACGTCATGTCGAAAATGTAACATATTATATACAACAACTTGTCGAAAATATGACCTATATGTAACAATATGTTCAAAATGTGACATGTATGCAACAACTTGTCGAAAATGTGACCTATATGTAACAATATGTTACAAATGTTCAAGATATGCGGGAATTCACAGCAAGGATGTTGTTTTGTGCTGAAACCACCCCGTCACTTGACGCCGTGAAACTAATCGTATTGGTTATGTTAATTACAATGATGCTGATTCAGTGCATTTATACAAAGGGTGTGGGAAAGAAAGAATTCTTGGAGCAATTTATCACCAGTTATGTGTATAATTTGGAAGAAATGGATTGTCCTGGAATTTACTAACTGAAAATATATTTGAATACTCGCTACATGTTATTTTTTTTATGAATCAATATATACACATAATGTTATTTTGTTACTATTTTCTTTTACCAAGCACATCTCCATGCTCAATCCACAATGACTAGGTTCAGTTTAATCATTAACATTCACACAATTGTGATATTCATGACTCTCAATCATTCTTCCATATCCTCAGGTTTTATACCATTCGTCATACAAACATATAATGAACTGGTGTATTTCAAATCCACAACTCTCAATCATTACTAATGTATAACAAAGCCCTATGATTTGATAATTCCATTTCGCACATCCTGAGAGGAAATACATAATCATTCTCGTCAAGTGCAAACACATTTATTGAAATATCATTGCGTTTTTCAAATTTTGCTCAACAAATATGTTAAATTTTAAAGCAGAGTACTCACTTAAATGTCTCTTTAAAATGTATTGCATTTCATCAGTGATGCATTCTCAAATTCTTTTAATTCACTCTCATGATTTGTTAGATTTAGAGCAATATAAGTCTTCAAACGATTTTTGAAAGCTCTATCCGATAACGCAAACACAGATCCGGAACATACTTGACTGGATGTTGGTGCCACAATTGGGACAGCATCCGCTCCAGACGTCGGTTGTGCAACCATGCCAGATGTTCATGTTGGGATAGCAACCAACCCCGAGAAAGGTGACGTAACCATAACTAATTATAGATTTTGATTAATGTTTATCGTATTGGTAATTGAGGTGGTGATGAATCATGCCATGTAAATTTCCAATCTGGCAGTTGTCTTTATTCTCGGCCACAGAATTTGAACCCGTGACCTCCTCAATGCGAGTCTCATACTCTCTCGGTTCTGCACCATTGTTTATGTAAATAAAATAAATTAAAATGAAATTAGGTATATATATATATATATATTACTTTAAGGAACATGGGAAACGATTAGTATGGGTAAATTATGAGCGCAGGAACGTTATTTCGCGACACTTTTTAAAATAGTGAGCTCAATGGTAAATTCCACATATGCATCTAAGGAAACACCAGAGCAATAAATAAGGAGCTACCACAGTGTTTTCAGTAGCGTTAGATACAATCGGTGTCAAACATGTTTTATTTTAACATAGGTAATAAGATGCAGATGACGGTTGTATTCGATAATGTTGGAATTAACATCTTAGGAGTGGACCGGAAGAATTATGGGTATATAGACGTTGGTATAAAAGTGACTGATGAAAATGAATTGAATGACGTCAAGTTTCATTTGAGTTTTGAAAATTATGACAGACAAGTGAAGGATATGGAGATTGAAACACCCGATGGAAAATGGGCTACATTTAGACTGAAAAAGAAAAGTAAACGTGTGTTGGATGATTCTGAAGACTATGTTTTATATATAAAGAGTGTTCCAGAAGCATTGAAAGGAAAAGCGGGTGTTGTGTCAGATACCTGGAATGTAGGAAAGGGTAATATGATTATACGTACTTGGAATGTGGAGGAGGATGAGAAAGAAGAAACGTCAAATTCCAGAACTGCGATAAATTGTGGTTGTGATAGCTGGAAGTGTGACTGTAATTACTTAAAGTACTTTAGTCTTAAAAAATATATATCCCCACTCAGAGGTGGGGACTTTATTTTCATGAAACAATAATCAGATTTAAATTGTGGTAGTTGGAGATGTGATTGTATTGTATTACAATATGGTGTTAATAGAGTGCCACATGGATTTTATGAACCCCCATGTAAAAGAAGACGTGTGCAAGGGATCTTTAAATAATAAGAATAGTATATTTTATATACTTTTTATTTACTCCTAATAAACTTACAGTACTTGTGCATAAACTTGTTTTTATTTCAATACATCACCCTCATCAAACCAACTATTCTTTGGTATAGACAACTTGTTGCATTGGATCCACTTCTTTTTTATATTTAACGATAGCATTCAAAATTGTCGCTAATGCAACAGTTCGTTATTTTACTTTCTCTATCCATTTCTCAATCATGGTTAGCGCGGTGAATGTCGCAACTAGAAAATGAAAGTCAACGCACACATGGACCTTGAACTCAATGTCATACTGAGAAATCTAAAGGAAGGTCATGGGTCATGTGGTACTCTAACACGTGTCTCTTGCACAGTCGAGTGGCTGGGATGTGAGCTTCAACGTGATTCTGCAGTAGGCTAATGAAAGTTCATTACATCTAATCAGCAGTCATTAATCTGTTTCCAAACCTTCTCTGTTATCCTTAACTTTCCTAATGGCATATTCTAAAGCAAAGTTAAAAAGTAAAGGCATCTCTTTGCTTTAGTCCGCAATTATTTGTTTCATATACGAGTACGTTGACATTCTTAACTCTTAATAATAAATCATTAATTTTTAATCACATACCTTAATGTTCGTCCTCAGCAGTAACTAATTATAGGTTTAATTAATGTTTATCGCGTTGGTAATTGAGGCGGTGATGAATCATGACATGTTAATTTCCAATCTGGCAGTTGCCTTTATGACTAGTCAGATTGGTCGGTAAGCCAACAGGGAGAATTTGATCAACTCTATAAAAGAGTACCTTAGGTACTGTAAATTCAATCTTCAATTCTACCCAACTCGTACAGATAAAATTGCTCCTTTGTAAAATAAATCCGCTCCAGTGAGCTCAATGGTAATATGCGTCTAAGGAAACCTTGAAAAAGTTCAGTCAGGTTGGTTGGTTACAAACTTTGAACCCATGATCTCCCGGATTAGAATCTCAAACTCTTTCGGTTGTGTATCACAGTCTATTTATAATTCAATTATTTCCATTTAAAGACTTATATTTTAAACCAACAGGGAGAATTTGATCCACTTCTTTTTTATATTTAACTCTAGAATTCGAAATTGTCGCTAATGCAATAGTAGTGGTATTCGTTATTTTACTTTAATATGAACCCGTGACCTCCTGAATGCGAGTCTCAAACTCTCTCGGTTCTGCATCATTGTTTATGTGAATAAAATACATTCAAATGAATTAGGTATATAAATATTATTTTAAGAAACACGGAAAACGAATATGGGTAGAATATTGCGACATTAAAAGACACATAGCTACTCCTATGTTTCAATGTTAGATTCACCTATAAAGATTAATGTTTATCGTATTGGTAATTGAGGCGGTGATGATTCATGACATGTTAATTTCACAATCTGGCAGTTGTCTTTATAATTAGTCAGATTGATCGGTCACAGAATTTGAACCCGTGACCTCCTGAATGCGAGTCTCAAACTCTCTCGGTTCTGCATCATTGTTTATGTGAATAAAATGGCGCCTAAGGAAACCATGAAAAAGTTCAGTCAGGTTGGTTGGTCACAAACTTTGAACCCATGATCTCTCGGATGCGAATCTCAAACTCTCTCGGTTGTGTATCACAGCCTATTTATAATTCAATAATTTCCATTTAAAGATTATATTTTAAGCCAACAGGGAGAATTGGATCCACTTCATTTTTATATTTAACTATAGCTTTCGAAATTGTCTCTAATGCAACAGTTCGTTATTTTACTTTCTCTATCCATTCCTCAATCATGGTTAGCGCGGTGAATGTTGTATCGATACAAGGACCTTGTTCTCAATGTCATACTTAGAGATCTAAAGGAAGGTCATGGGTCCTGTGGTACTCTCACACATGTCTCTTTCACAGTCGAGTAGTTGGAATGTAAGCTTAAACACGATTCTACAGTAGGCTAATGTAAGTTCATTGCATCTAATTAGCAGTCCCATATTCATTAATCTGTTATATGTGTACTCGGGGTGATCAACAAGACAGTGCAAAAAACGAAATAATGTTCCAGTGTTGATAGAAATCGGTTCGGCCATTATTGCGTGAAAAGGTAACAAACATCCCGATAGACAGGCATACATACAAACAAACAAACAAAAATGTCAAAAATACGATTTTTGGTCTGAGGATGGTTAATTATACATGTTCACACTAATTATTTTTGACAAAGCAAAAATTACCAAAAAACAGATGTATTAAAAATACGATGTTTGGTGTGAGGATGGTTAATTATACATGTCCACACTAATTATTTTTGACAAAGCAAAGATTATCAAAAAACAGATGTATTAATTACCCATATAACAATAGTGTTAAATGAATAATATTCCCTGTTTGTTGTGCTTTGTTAATGTGTGTTATACGTGTTCTTTCATTTTATTCAACAAATCAGGTAAGCAGTTAATACATACTTACTGCTGATTATATAGGCTAAATGGATATGTATTTAATGAAATTATAAATATCATATTAAACATAACGAGAATTATTGTGATGTAGTTTTCACATACTATCACTGAGGTTATTGTAAGGTGAGATGACTGATAGAATATTGCAACATTAAAAGACACACAGCTAATCGTATGTTTCAATATTAGATTCACCTATAAGAAACACGGTTGTATTACTCTTCGCAGTCCGATGACGGAAGTAATTTAAAGAAATGGGATTAAGTAAACAATATTACATGCCTCTCAACATATTTCGGTAAGTGGAATTCCTTAATGAGACTTGGAATTAATTTTATTGTATTAATTAATCATTAATAGTGATAGCATTTTCCATTTAAAGAAACCTTGCATTAATCATTATTGTATTGTACTTTTAACAATTGATGTGATGACGTTACACAATTTATCTCCTTCGCGGGAGGAAACTAGTACTAACTCTTTAAGTGCATATCTTTATTTAATGATCCATTTAATGAAACCTTGCATTAATTATTGTATTAATGATTACCATATAACAATAGTGTTAAATGAATAATATTCCCTGTTTGTTATGCAATACCATCTTAAATAGATGGAGTCATTTTCGTAATAAGCTGTTTTTTTTTACAGCGATGGGTACAAACAGACATACATACAAAAGAAATTAAAAAACGTTTATTATTATTATTATTATTGTTATTATTATTATTAAATTTTCTGCGGAAAGAGTAAGGTGAAAGATTTTACTGCCTTACTGAAACCTTTCCTCTGACTGTGGTTATGCCTCAATCTATCTTGAAAAGTTCAAGTCTTTTTATGTATATCCCTTTGTACTTTTAACAACTGATGTGAGAAATTACAGTCCGCTCCGCGAATGTCTGGAATCAGGTAAAATATTTTACTTCCAGCCATAGATAGAGTATAAATCATGCTAATTTTATGTATTTATGCCTCTTTAAATACAGCAACCAGGTGACTATTGAAGTGAGTTTTCTCCATTGTTATTATGTTGTACATTTTATTCACTTCTAGTAATCGTAGGTAATTTTTGAAGTGAGAAATGAGTTTTCTCCACATATTTGAGTAATGTTATTCATTTCTAGTCACCTTTCCGCTGTTCCATCTTTTTTGAATTCGATTTGATGCATCGTTTTACTTCCACCAAAGTGATACACTTTTTCTTTCAAGTACTGTGAATTGGTTGGGTGCTTCAGACAGCCACGTGCACTCAATCATCAATGTCATATTGTCGAGGTCTCACTTTCACTTCCACGTGCGGGAAGATGGCTAAACCGACTGCGTAATACATACTCATACATATATTTCACAACAGAACTTTATTTTCAACTGGCCAGGGAACAGGTGGTGGTCGAAAAAAATAATACAAGTGTCAAATAAGACCCACAGGAACATGTGTATTCGAAACATCCACACATATCGAGTGATTTACCTTGGCTTGGCACTTACGTAACAAGAGCTTTCACTTTCAACTTAACAAACAATGGACCTTGAAACTTATGTAACACAGCTTTCACTTCATTTCAAAATTCTCTCCATGCTCATTCGTCAATCGCTTTCCCACATCGCTCGCTTGCAAATCCCCATTCACCAATCACAGACCACCTCCCCTTATCTCTCCATTGACCACGCCCCCTTCCCCTCACCCCTCCTTTAACCACACCCCTTCTCCCACCCCTCCTTTGGCCACGCCCATGGGAGCCCGGAAGCCCTTGACGTCAGTCCACTTTGTGTACTACTGTCGAGGAAATGACGCATCAGTGTTTTCACGAAATAAATAAAATTTAACAGATAAATGATTTGAATTAACTCCAACTACCAAGTGGTCATGTGCTTGGCTAAAAATTGGAGTTCCCGACATATCCCTACAGAGAAGTTAAAATATATTTAGTGACTGATATGTTCTTAGTTTCTGTATATATTTTACGTCTCTAAGAGTGGACTGGTGCCGTGAATTATTTCTTATTCCAGATAGACTGTATAATTAATATATGTTACTATTCCATGTAGTTGACCAAGAATGTCTACAGTTTATATATGTAGGTTGTATTATTGTTTCCAATTATAACGCCACAATTTGAAGTCTTTTTAATAAATATATTTGTCTCTGAAATTTAAGATTAACATCATTACGTATGTTCGCTAACTACACCGAGAAATTGATACTGTAATTGACATCGAACCCACATTTTATTATTTTAATATGTGATGTCTGTGGTGGATTGAAGAAACTGATGGGGATTCAAAATAAAACTGATGTGGATTGGAAAGAGAGAAGGCTGTTCAGTACTCTTTGTATACAACAAGTCAAAGTCAGGATAGCAGAAGAAATGTCAGAAGGAAGTGAAATATACAGAGGAATACGTCAAGGATGCCCTTTATCACCTACCCTTCCAACATCTACTTCGAGGACTTTGTGAAGAATTGTTTTCAGAACATGGGAGGAGTAATAGTAGGTAGAAAAAGAATAAAGTGCATAAGATTTGCTGATGATATGGGAAGAACTGTTTTCAGAATATGGGACGAGTGAAAGTATGTGGAAGAAGAATAAAGTGCATAGGATTTGCTGATATGGGTTGTTAGCTAGACAAGAGATGATACTAAGAGATATGCTACTAGAACTAAATGACAACTGTGAGCAGTATGGGATGAAGATAAATGCAAATAAGGCGAAGGCTATGCTCATAGAAAAAAATTAAAGAAGATAAACTTGCGAATTCTAAATGAGGCACTAGAACAAGTGGATAGCCCCAAGTGCTTGTTGTGTACTATAAGCAGTAACATGAGCTGCTGCCAGGAAATCAAAAAGAGGATAGCAATGGCTAAGGAAGATTTTAATAGAAAAATGAGCGTCTTCTGAGGTCTTCGGGAAAAAGAATTAAGGAAGCCAATTAGTGAAGTGGTTTGTGTGGAGTATGGCATTGTATGGGTTAGAAACATGGACATTACGACAAAGGAAAGAAAAGAGAATAGAAGTATTTGAAATGTTGATATGGAGAAGAATGAACAGACAGAATAAGAAATGGAACTGTGTTGGAAAGAGTGGGTGAAGAAAGAATGATGCTGAACTGATCGTGAAGATGAAAAGATATTGAAAATAAACTACTTACTGAAGGATGCACTGAAAGGAATAGTGAAGGGAGAAGAGTTCGGGGCAGAAGAAGATATCAGATCATAAATGGCATTAAGATGAATGAATCATATGCGGAGACAAAAAAGAAGGCAGAAAATAGTAAAAATTGGAGAAAGTTGGGTTTGCAGTGAAAGATCTGCCCTTGAGCAGAACATTATTAATGTATGAATTTAAGTATACATAGGGTAAACTAGGATCAGTTGGACAGTCGGGCATGTTGGACACTCTGTACTTTAACGTGTTACCTCGCCACTTGTGGGCACCACATTCTGCTAGAAGTCAATGACGGAAGTAGCCATGAGTGGGGCTACTTCCGTCATTGACTTCAAGCAGAATGTGGTGCCCACAAGTGGCGAGGTAACACGTTAAAGTACAGAGTGTCCAACATGCCCGACTGTCCAACAGACCCTAGTTTACGCTACAGAAAATTGTCGCCCTTTTTAAATGTTGCTAGAATAACTTTGATCAACAGAGGGTAGCTTTCTTATTTGAATATTTTTCCTACTCTTTTATTAATTTGTTTACCTTTTTATTTAAAAACTTTAGTATTCTTAGTTAGATTCTTAGGTGGTTGATTTGGATATGAAATTTCTAGGAATAATATTGGTAATAAGTTGATATCTAAAGTTTTATTTATATTCTAGATTTATAAGTTCTATATGATTTATGCCTTATATTTCCACTTATGGGATATCTAATACTCCTTTATTTTTGAGCTATAAATCATATACGGTGTTTGATTCTGGTTGGAGAGAAATTTTACTTATATTTATTCAAAACTGTGAGTGTTATTTAAATGCAGAACTTTTGACGTTAAGTTCACCAGTATGTAACGATATGCGTCATTGCACAATATATTTATTATTTAATAATATATCCTACGTGATAGATACCATAGTTGATCATAAACGTAATAGTGATGATTATGATAACCGTAATGATAACTTAAAATGATGGCGACGGTAGCTGTGATAATAATGTACGGACTTTTGTGATTGTATGGATCTGTTATTGAATATTATCAAAGCTCTAATCAGGAGATCGAACCTCGTAAACTCGTCTTAGATGTTACCCGTGTCACATTAATTCATATGGAAACCGGTTTAAAATTAAATTTATTTTCTTCTCTAAAGGATAATCAGTACGGCAGGATTGTAATATGATAGTTGACAGGAAGGAAATTCATATTCATTCGAGCATCTCTGAAGTGTAGCGCAGAGTCACTTAGGTCCATTTTACAGAAAATAATTCCTTTGTGCCACAAGGTGCCGTCTTACTGCCCACGTGTCTATTATGCTATATACCGTGCATGTTCAGAGTTGGTCAGATTGGGAATTCCAGTTGGAAAGGCAACCCCCAAGGGATTCTGTGTAACAGATTTGCCGGTTATCTTGAAGTTACAAAATGCTTGGGACAAGGAGCAAACAGAGTAGGGCTTTCCTTGAACGTAAACTCTGTTTATGTGTGATCTGGAATCTAATCAGATGATTCCTACCGCTCTAGAAACAACAACTTGTTTACTCCTAGCAGATAGTTCTAATTCTGGAGTCTGTTCATATTACTTTGCACCATAACATTAATTTCATGGAGATTCATTACGGTTTGTGGAAGCAAACATAACGTAAACAAGGTAGCTGAGTGGGCTATTATCCAGCCTGTTCGGATCCGAGTCAGGCTTGGGCTATTTTTATTGAAAATTCCATAGTGACACTTGTTGCGAGCAAGATCACATTTTATTGGAATTTTTCACCATATCAAGTATCAACGTCAAGCCATAGCATTTCTAGCTGGTCACGCGACGTGCGGAGTGCCTAGTCTAGGAACTAGTGGGATTGCCTGCTTCAAAATCTGAATAGACCGATAGAGTAAAGTAAAGTAAACAATGATTAAAGCCACTAAAAACTACTGAAATAATGTCACCATCATAATCAGTAGGGAACGGAATTTGGAGTAGTAAAAGCTAGTATTGGCATCTACACAGTCATTTGTTTACAACCCTTTATACCAAGTCCTCCCCTCCATGACATACTCGCAGATCTCTACACGTCAACAACAGGTGAACGGGACAGTTGTCGCATAAGAACTTCAACGTGCAGGTTTGCAGTTCAGAGTAGTGAAGTGCAGGTACAATGCCGAAAGTGAAACCAACTAACAATACAGTATTGAAAGCCTAGCATATATTTGTAAAAGCTCCAGATCAAGTATCAAAATTCAGGAAACAATTCCCTAAATTGTCGCTTCCCCCATGTCCAGTTCCTACGAGATGGGGGTCATGGTTAGAAGCTTGCAATTATTACGCACGTCACCTCCAATCTGTGAAGAAAGTGGTCCAGTCTTTCGATCCCGATGACGCGGCTGCGATTCAAATACGCCAGGAACTGCTAAACGATGAAACAATCGAGGAAGAAGTCACGGATATTAAGTCAAATTTTGGATATTTACCGGATGCCATTATTCAATTAGGAAAGTCAGGAGTAGAACTAGTTGAGCAAATAAATATTATGAGGACTATTGTAAATAATCTGAGTCCAGTAGAAGGTGAAATAGGAAAACGTGTTGGTGAAAAAATGAACAAAGTTTTGATTAAAAATGATGGATACGATATTCTTAGTCGGATTTCAGATGTACTAACAAAGACGTTTCCCAATGACGTCATTCAACATGTGAATTTAATTGACGTATCTTGTTTCAAGTACTATCTAATTGTCTCTGCAGATGGAGAGCGGAGTTTTTCCATGTTACAAAATTTCCTTCCTTGCAACAGAGCAAAGTTGTATTTTGAAAATTTGAAAATAATATTTACAATTTATTATAACAAGGCATAACAAGGCATAGCATTAATTGAAAATGCCATTTCGTTTGGATCTACATATTCAGAGGCGAGTTCCATACAGAAGACAACTGTCTGTCAACATCAATATGTCCACTGACACGCGAAGATGCAGAGGTTGATATTTAATTATGTATATTTGTAATGTTGTTTATTGGTGGCTTGTGCATTCCGAAGAAAAGCACATGTAGTTCAAAAAGAAATGCAGATTATGTATGTAGGTCACTATATGTCATTAAACTATTCCATTTGTTCATTCTGAAATATATTTACAGACGTTGCGTGTAAGTTTGTATGAAGTGGACTGTACTCTTCCATGCGCCGTGACGCAGCTCGCTTGACAGTCACTGAGCTACGAATATCTATACTACGTTTCACCATTCTTTATAATACTCCAAATCCCTTTCCCTGATAATCAGTTACGAATTGGCTTTGGCTTTAATAGATCTCTTTCCACTTCATCGAATATTATATTCAAAATTCTTCTTCTTATCAGCAGTAGTAGTAGTAGTAGTAGTAGTAGTAGTAGTAGTAGTAGTAGTAGTAGTAGTAGTAGTAGTAGTAGTAGTAGTAGTAGTAGTAGTAGTAGTAGTAGTAGTAGTAGTAGTAGTAGTAGTAAGTCCATCGGGTCGCCCCTAGCAGATTGTTGGTAGGATTAGCCATTCTCCTCCTATTGCTTAAGTTTACATCTAACTAAATCTAACTTGGGATTGAACACATGAACTTAAGATCCAACTGCTCACAGCGCATCCATTATGTCCAGACACTCTTCCACTCTTCCTGCAGAGCTGCGCACGAGATCGGATGAGTCTACTTACGAATTATAGGGGAATGGGTTAGTATTTGACTTGAACTCGGTAGACACATGCCCGACCTTCCCTTCTATTCCTACCTCTTTCACAGAAACGTAGTTCCCGTACTGCACATCGCGAGTGTCTTGACAAAATGCATGAGCTGTACATGGTAAAAACTAGAATACCGGTTACAAACCTCTTCATCTTCGTCTGTAAAACTTTGGTTTATAATCTAATGTGTTATTATTTTGTTTACATTTTAAATTCAAAGGCTGTTAAATAATGAATGATTATGATTATGATTTTTTTGTAACATCATATTTTAGTTATTGTCCACACTGGTTGCAATGCAGTTGTCCTAGAGTTTCTCCTCGTTTTCAAAGATATGTTGGATGTCATTTTTGTAGGTATTTCAGAATCTCCGCAGCTTCCACCACTCGTTCTGAAGATTAATTTTGTGGTTATGAATTTAAATAATTAATAGATTCAGCATTTAGATCCTTTCTTTTATTAAGGTTTTAAGTAGATGTTATGGAATTTTTCTGTGACATTCTGAACTCTGAACACTTAGGATTTGTATATCATGATCAAATAGGCTACTGATTAAAGGTTCTGTCGAATAGGAATTCAATCTACTATTGGGTGGAAAGATTACATGCGGGGTTGCATGGGCTGCTCAGTCTCTATACTCGGCCATACTGCAACACGAGTCCGCATTTTACCAAACTACAACTTCAATACTGGAGGCACTGGCTAATAACATCTCAAAAAAATAATACTAATTTAAAAGTATGTGAACTCACCTGTGTCACCAAAGGACTTCTTGGAACTGATTTCCTTCATAGGTCTATTCCAAACATTTCTAGTATCAACTAATGAAATTATCCATTACTCTTCTTAATTCCAGTAAGGTAATTGAATTTGTTTCTTGACGGATGCTCGTCTTCAGTTCCTCTAAGGTGTGTGGATTTGTTCTATATACTTTATTTTTATTGTATTCCAGAGATAATAGTCAAGGGGGTTATATCGGGAGACCGGGCGAGCCAGATATTGTTACTGATAATTCTATCGTCAAACACTTCCTCAGTTTTTTCCATTGAATCGTTGGCTGTGCGAGCGTCTCAGAGTCGTGCTGAAAAAAATTCGAAACTGCGTTCCCTCTCACTAAAATCTGCAAAGAAGAGTTTAAAAATCAATTGCATATATCTCGCACTATTAATTGTATCTTTAAAAAGAATTGGGCCTATTATTCTTTCACCAAAACTGCGTACCATGCTCCAATTTTTCATCATGAAGGAGTTTCTCAAGCACCATGTTACGTTCTTCGAAGCTCCAGTATCGGTAGTTTTGCGTATTAACATAACATTATACGTATAACCAAACTTCAGAAAACAGAATGGCTATAGATCAGTAATTCCGTCATGCATTTTATTAAAAATCCATTCACATAATGTAATCCTACGTTTAGGATCACCAGGTTTACGTTCTTGCACTATAGCAAACTTACATTGTTTTAACTTAAGTAACTTTGTGTCCTTTCCTACAGAGCCGTAGGCAATTCCCGTTTGCTGAGATTTTCTGGTGGAAATTTTCTAGGCGATGCCCAATGTTATCGAGAACTTCTTCAACGAGCACTGTGAGTCGACGTCTTCGCTTCTTATCTCGAACACTCCCCGTTTCCCGAAATTTGTTAACTAATTTATTACCCGCAGCATGACTTGCACATTTTCTTGAAATAACCTCCCGACAGCACGAGACTATATTGTATTCTGTATTACGAATCGTAAATAAACACTCGTTGTGGAATGAAATACTTAGGCCTAATATTAGCCATACCTTCCATAGCACACTATTGTACAGTGCGGTTTCAGCAGCCGTTTAGCTCAGACTGATGACGCTTTCCCGCGCTCCTTGCAGTGGCCTTAGCCGACATCTTAGCTGAGCTGCCTGATAGACTGACCGCGCGCGGGCGGGAAACTCATAATCTGTTCACTCTGTATAACCTATAAAAATATTATCAATGGCTATACTACTTCCACTTTCTATTTTGATTGGGAAACTTGCTGTATGACTAAGGTTATAAATACAGCCTATATGTTTATGACCTAAAAATTTCTAAAAAAAAAAAAAAAATGACGTATAAAATTCCCCTAAAATTCACCTTAAATGACCTAAAGCATAATGAAAACTATTATTTTTAGTCTATAGGCCTATATTAGACTATAAACGAAGAAGATACACATAGACATGGCCAAGGCACGAAAGCAGATATCAGATAGACTATTGTGCTGGTACAAGAAAGATTCCGAAATTACTTTTAAAAATGCAAAAACTCTACCAGGAGCAGATATTAACTCAGATCATGTCCTGCTAATAGGTGAATTAGATATTCGTCTGAAGAAGATAAGAGGAAGACAGGTGACGAATAAATTGAACATGGAAAAACTGAAGAACGAAGAGGAAAGAAGAAAATTGAGAAAAGCTGTATACAGACAACAGCATAAGAAACAATAGGATACAGAGGAGGTGTGAGAATTAAGAAACCTTGGGTCACAGGGAAAATGTTGCAGAAGGTGGCGGAAAGGAGAAAATGGAAAAACAACACAGAAGAAAGTAGAAGAAACTGTAGGAAACTAAACAATGAACTAAGAAAAGAAAGTGATAAGGCGAAAGAAGACTGGATGAAAAAGAGACGTAGCTAAAGAAATAGACAAATAAGAATAGGAAATCTATATTTTATTTATTTATTTTATGTTTATTTATTTATTTATTTATTTATTTAATTATTTAAGCTGGTAGAGATAAGGCCACCAGATCTTCTCTTCCCCTCTACCAAAGGATTACAACTACAATATTAAGAATACAATAATTACAATATTATAATTACAATTATTATTAAATTTACAAATACAATAAAAATCAAAGTAATAAAATATTAACTGATTAATAATAGCTAGACAGTTTATTGTGAAAGTTAAGAAGAGAGGAAAAATTTTTTTTTATTAATTAAGTAAAAAGTATATGAGGACAAATCGCAAATGAAATAACGGACATACAAGTAATACTAAACACATGGACAAAACACAGTAAACCCTCGTTAAGACGAACCTCAAGGGGCCAAAAAATTGCCTGTTCGTAATAACGAAGTTCGTCTTATCTGAATTTTCATCAATTTTTGTTGCAATGAATCCACAATCAATTTCAGATCAAAACACTTCCTCATGGTTTGTAGAAAATAATAATGAATTTCGAATTACGTATCTGTGAACCTTTCTGAAAACTATATTAGAAGCATGTATCATCAATGCTTACGGTTTAGAGAAGTCTCCATATCTCGCCTCTTTCCATCTTTTCCTTGGTTGGTCCAGTCTTCCAAATATAGGGTTAATCAGTTTATAAAAATTATCACTTTTATTACCATAATGAACTTAATTTAAATCACTTCTAACTCACTTATATTGCCCTCCTATCGTTATAACTTTCAAGAACCTCAGATTCCACTTGTTCCTATTTTCTGCACGAATTCGCTCAGTTCTTCCTGATGAAAAACCGGAAGCTGCAGCAGCGTCAATTTTATCCTTGTTTTGTTTATTATGGTCGAAGGAGTAGATTTTGAAATTTGCAAATGTTTTGCAATTTGAATTTTTGTCATAGTACCGTCACACTCAATTCAGTCAAAATTTTAACTTTAATTTTTATATCATTCTATAGATTTTTTCCTTCTTTCACTCATGTTGTTGCTCGTCTTGAGGTGTTAACCCGAACACTGGCCGTGAGAAACTAACAGTTAAATCACTGTAGGACTCAATGACATCTCTCGAGATAGGACATACAGAAGACTTATGCTATTGCTCTGCTTCTCGTAAGAAATATGGCAATACATATTATGCGTGTTCTAATCGATATCTTGAAGGACATTTAAAGTCTTTCCTATGAGAGTGAGCGAAAATGTCCATACAACGTACTATGTCACCTTCCTGTAATGCTTAAACTATTTGGATTTTGTATGAATAAAATTTTGACTTTATGCAATATTCGGCACAAACTAGAAAGCGATATCCCAACAGAAACGATGACGTAGAGCAGAACATTTAGGGCTTCGCTCAAATGCAGTTCTTACAGTAGCGATGTTTTCTGGTGTTCGCACACATCTTACTCTCCTTATAGGCCTCTTCTTTAGACAGAACCCATCTCTTAATCTCTTCAAAATTGTTCAGCCAGGTTTTGATTGCATGCGCTGACGGTATTGTATCATTATGACCGATATTGTAATACAGCCGAAACAAGTACTATGCAGCGATGAATCTATCATCATTTTTGTAATAAGCTTTCATGGCAAACGCACGTTGTATACCACTCCAATTTGCCATCCAATTTTTACTTTGATTAAAAATAACGTTGATAACAAACTTTAAAATACCGGGAATTTATGTTACGTTGTTGCTACGTCAACTTTAAATCAGAGCATATTCTTTGTTAAGGATTAAATGGTATACATTCCTAAACACAACAGATATGTTCGCAGTCTAACCCAACACAGCTTAGTCGAAATAACGAGAGATTTAAAGTCGTCCATTTTTTTTTTTTGGTCCACCTTATAAGTTACATTCTTTTGAGGAACTTAAATTTTGGATTTTTCTGTACCATGTCTGGATAACGATCGAACGTTGTATGTAAAATCTGATATGTAACCATCAAATTCATTCCCACAGGTTGTACTGTGCTGATACTGTACTGTGAAGAACAATTAAATACTATATACAAAATGTCATGAGATAACGGGTACAACAAACAAACAAACAAACAAACAAACAAACAAACAAACAAACAAACAAACAAACAAACAAACAAACAAACAAACAAACAAACAAACAGTTGATAAAATAGCCAATCGTACAAAACGTAAAAAGAATAAATAATAACAGAACCCTTTCACAAGTTACAGATTGAAGCGGTGGTCGCACCACGTTGGGGCGCCAAAATATGCGGCGGTCGGGACCTCGTTGGGCGCCAAAATATGCGACGGTCGCCGGTGGTCGTTGGGGCGCCAAATCTGAGGCGGCTGGCGGTCGTCGTCGTTGTTGCCCTCGGCTGCCAGCTCCGTCGTATATGGAAAGTATCTCAAGGAGGCGCGTTGATGTCAATAATTAAAGATGTACACTAATTAATTTGGGCGCCAGCTTCCTCGAGATTACTCCGGTAGAGTATGAGAATTTCCCAGGTCAGCTGCAAAAACGGTCGGGACATGGGGTTTGGGAGATGTGTTCGTAGATTGAAATGATGTAGGCGCACACCAGAAGTTGTTGGTAAGAACTATGAGAACGTTTATTATTAAGTGTTCGTTTCAGATTAGCAGAAATGCGCGTCCAAGTGTATAATATACTGCTCTCACTTCCTACAAGTTGGTAGACTAATTTCTGAGTTCACGTAACTATATATTTTGTACTATAAAACACCAGTAATATAACGGAGAGTTGATAACGTGATGACAATTTATTCCTAATGTAATAATAATGATGAGAAAAGAATTCAGACTTATAATAATGATGCAACACACGGCTCCTTCCTATACCGACTAAAAAAAAATTCTAAGTCCGTAAATTGTTATCCTTCAGAGTTAGGTTCGCCGAGAATATGTGGAGTGCGACCTCTCCGTACGCGTTGTATATGCCTTCTGTGTATCTGCCAAATCTACCCTCTACTTTCAACCACCAAACATACAATTTCGCCCTCCTATCTATTAATCACGTGTCTCTATTAAGAATCCTGATTGGCCATGATTACACTTACGTCACTTAATACGCGTTCTTCAAAAATTGTTCGTTACTAGATTCTCTCCTACTTCCGGTGTCCTGACAATTCTCTGACATATACCAGATCATCTCTTTTGAACCTGGCTTGGCGTCATCTTGCTGACCACCCGCAGGCAAAGTCCACGCATTCCCTCATCGGTCAAATCTACGCCTGGACACATGTTCCCTGTCCGCGTAGCTTGGCTTCGGCCTTCCTGCCCACCTGTTACTTCCGCCTCACATTCTGAAACTTTCTTACACGTCCATGCTTACTATCCATATAAGAATATTAACACGAAATACTAATCTGATTAAAACCTCCTTATCCTATACGAGGAACCGTCTCAAGATAACATATTTTTTTTTTTTTTTTTACATATTCCAATGACTTCACATATCATATTACAAACGTATTAAAGAAATGTAAGTATAATATAGCATATAAATCTAATTCTCTAGGAAAAGCACATATCAATTAACCTAACAATAGCAATAATAAATTCAATTTTTCAGGGGTATATAAACTCAGTTGCCTATTTATAGTATATCAAACTACTTATGCTATAGGCCTATAGGACAAACGGGTAGAATATTCAATACACAATATTAAGAGCTTAGGTATATTTCACATAATAACATTCAATCAGCTATCGATGAACATATTTACAATAATCATTTTTTCACAAACATATAAACAGATATCAATATATTACATACACAAAATAAATGTTATGCAATAAATAATTTAGAATCAATAGAAATTTATAAAGATACATTTTATTAATCCATCCCTATAATCTAAACGAGAAAGCAATTCTCGATAAAAACATTTTACAGTATAGACACCGTGTTTCATAAAGATTTGCGGGGTTACAAAACTTTACTGCAAGTAAACTATTGAACTTCCGTGAATGAAACCAGTCCAGAACGAACGAGGAACTCAGACACGAATTTTCAATGTATCTACCACGGTTGACATCCACACGATAGTATACTAGTTCCTGCCCCACTCGCATCAACAATAACTTTTCGATAGTGTTACCCGCTGCTATGATACGGTGCCTTAGGTCTGCGATATCACGCGGCATCGGTGGGAGGAATTCTTTGTTTTTCATACAACCCCACAAAAAGGAGTCACACTTAGTGAAGTCTGGTGATTTGTCAAGGTCACAGCATTACGTAGGTGTTGGTCATTTTCAGATGCACGTCCTATCTAACACGTTAGCAGCACTGTGTGAATTCCTTTCCAATTTTCTACGAAATTCACGTTGGATAGTAATCACTGAGCTAGTAGTGGGGAATTCCAAAACGCAGAACAATTTCTTCGCACGCGTAGCAGCCATTGCACAACAATGAGGAAGGAATGCGAGGTGCAGCTGAACAGAACAATGTGACTGCCTAGCAACAGTGGAATACGAGCATCAGCTGCAGCTGGACAAAACGAAACGGCCTAGCGGCAGGAATGTGAACTCTCGTCTTAACGAAACATACAGGCCTACACACTAACTGTTTTAGCTTTTCGTTCGTTCTGGACTGTTTCATTAACGTAAATTCAGTAGTTTACTTGCAATAAACTTTTGAACCCTTCAAATCTTTATAAAACATGGTGTACATTAGTTCATATATCGACTACCATAACTATAGAATATTTTATTAGTTTATTTACGACGCTTTATCAACTCCTATAGTTATCTAGCGTCTGAGTGAGACGAAGATGGTAATGCAAGCGAAAGAAGTCCAGGCTTCAGCGCCGAAAGTGCATTTACTCTTAATTGGTTGAGAAAAAACCCAGAAGAAAACATCAACCAGGTAACTTGTCGCAACCAGGATTTGAACTCGGACCCTCTCATTCCACGATCAGACGTGTTAATTGTTACTCTACATCGGTGGACTAGAATAATTTCAATTTACCACAGAATTTTAACAGAATTCATATTAGTGTTTTTAAACTGTTACAGCTATGTTTTAAGATACCGTACATTATATATTTTAAAATAATTAAAACCGCTGTAACAACCATACTGACTTTGAAAAAATAAATAATAAGAATGAATTAATACAATCTTCAAAGTCAAAACCATTAGACTTTATGCTTTTGAGCCACTTTTCAGCGAAGTTTGTTATCTCGCGATGGTACAATTATCTGGTATTTGAAGCGAAGAATTAGATCATACCCATTTCACCTGATTACAAGTTTTACAGATTTCTTCTATGCAGCAAATGGGCTATAGACCGAAACAGATGGTAATCTGAAGGCGCAACATGGGTGATAGATTATTATTTTTCCTCCAAATTCCTTGATTTTTGCCATGATTGTTTGAACGGTGTGGGGTTCGCATTGTTTGTCCTTTCGCAAGAGACATATATATATATATATATATATATATATATATATATATCGATTAACTAATGCCTCTCTCTCAAAACTTCATGAACTCGTTCTAACTGCTTAGAACATTAGATTATAGATCTGGATCGACTGCACGTCCGTTTGGAACTAACTTCCAGTGAATCACAACTTCAAAATTTCACCAAAACGCATAACATTAATTTGGGGCCGAACCGATTTTGTTTTATGATGATTTTGGCAGGCTAACGGGGATCGAGCCACAGTTTTGAGGCGTCAGGGTTGCGGTAATATACTCATTTTCATCATGTGCGATAATTCTCCTGATAGCCTATCACGTCCACACCTGTGAAGTAACGGTTAGCGCGTCTGGCCGCGAATCCAGATGGCCCGGGTTGGATTCCTGGTCGGGGAAAGTTACCTTGTTGAGGTTTTTCCGGGGTTTTCCCTCAACCTAATATGAGCAAATGCTGAATAACTATCGGTGCTGGATCCCGGATGCATTTCACCGGCATTATCACCTTCATCTCATTCAGACGCTAAATAACCTAAAATGTTGATAAAGCATCGTAAACTAACCTACTGAAAAAAGAATAATCTATCACCCATGGGATTAGTGATAAGCTAACGAGATATTCACTCTGCATTGAACCTGTTCAGGCGTCAATTCATGAGGTTCAGACCTACAATTTCTGTATGAATTTCTAAGCGTCTGAATGTGATGATGTAGTCTATTAGGCCTATATCTCTTGAAACACCAAGTTCTTCTGGTAACCTACGAGTAGATCTATATTTTGTGGATTTTCTTCGAAAACTCTGGGCGTATTCTCAATATTTCATACCTTAGCCTTCCAGGACGTTGTAAATCTTTAATGTTTTCTTATCCATTATTTAAACGCTGGAACCATCGTTGTACTACAAGATCACTAACGACACCTTCAACCTCGACTTTTCATAATGTTCGAGCCATTGCGGCAGTTTTATAATCTTGTTTCTTATAGTGCTTCAGAAGGACTCTAACCTCAAACTTTATTACCTCAATTTTATATTCTTTGTAGCCTATTAACAATTGGAGACTGTTTCATGTTCATAATACGCAATAATAACCATAGTGTCCTGTAAATTGCATTGCCTAACTAAAAAGCCACAAAAATCCTGCAAATATCAAGCTTAAAAAACCAGACATTTATTATGAGACGACCTAATAAAATGTTATTTAACTATTCATTTTGTCAGACGATGAATTTCAATTGAAATTATTATTTTAAATGTACTTTTTAACTAGTGAGCTTATTCAGATACGATTAAATGATGATACTACAATAATTTATTGAGATGTCATGAGCAGGAAAAACTGATCTTTATACTGTGAACTGACATAATCGGAAAATTCCTACAGGCACAGTGAAATAAGACCGACTGAAATGCTTGAAACAATTTACAAAACCTTTTCGTTCGAGACAAATCTAAGATCGAACATGAACAGCTGTTCAGTAACCAAATTACGAATGCTCCAAAGGATATGAACAAAACTTCAAGATGTGGCAAAGCTAACGGTTGTGATATTATGCTTGACGATAGCGGCTGCAAAGGATGTAATGATAGAAATGATGGTAATGTTAGTGATAATGTCAGTATGCACAACAATGGTATGTAATGGTAGTAATAGTGATAATGATAATTGCAATCATGGTGATTATGATAACTACCACAGTGGTAGTAGTAGTGATATTGATGCTAGTGAAGGCAGCGATAATGCTCGTTATTATAAATATGGTAGTCATAATGCTGGCGTTGCTAATGATAATGATATTGATGGTAATGATAATGGTGGTGGCGATGATTGTGCTAATGGAGATAGTGATATCAATATTAATGGTGGAAATGACAGTGATAATGATAATGATAGCAATGATGCTGATAATCGTGGTAGAAATGATGTTAGTGGCAATGTCGATGTAATGGTAAAATTGTGCCGCTTGTCGTGAGATAGATAATAATAGAGGTGATGTGAAAAATGACAGTAACGTTAATTGTTACGTTTATATAAATCAGCGATTTTCAAACTATGTTCCGCGGACCACCTGTGGTCCTCGAGGTCTGCCCTTGTGGTCCTTCAAAAAAGACAGAAGAAAAAATAAAATTCAAACGAATTGCGTATCACACTATAGCTGAAAATCTCAGAGTTTGGAAATGACACATGGCAATCGCCTTTCACGTTTTCTCCCAGAACTCACATTTAATTAAATTTGTTACCCTGCCTGTCTACAGATTTCCCACTCTACTCTCAGCAACAAAAGACGGATTTAAAGCACTATGAACGTGGTGTTTCTAGTCATCTTTTCCCTGTACATCTGGCGCCTTTAACCCAGCCAGGGACCACTCGAATTCATAACAGAGGACCAAAGTATCGAAACTTTTCAGGTATTTATGACTTTCTTAATAGTTTTGCAGACATCCAGTCTGCACATTGAAATGGTCACGTACTGTACGTCGTACACCAATAATACAACTCTGAAATCACAATTTGAAACTTGTTTTCCAAGTAAATATGACGAATTTTCATGGGTTCGTGATCCCTTTCATTATGGCATTGAAAATAACAAACTTTCGTTGAGTGAAAGTGAACAGTTAATTGAACTCTCGAATGACACCGGACTTAAAATGAAATTCGAAGCGGAAGGTATGGTTAATTTCTGAACTGCATCACAAGTGAAAAGAGAATATAGTAAACTGTACAATGGTGCTTTAGACATTATAATTCAGTTTGCTTCTACGTATCTGTGTGAGAAAGGGTTTTCATCACTAACTCTAATAAAAACAAAGCACCGAAATCGACTCGATGTATGTGACTTAAGCTTACCAGCATAGTCCAAATATAAAACAATTCTGCAAGAATCGACAGGCTCATCATCTCATTAATGCGAGTACCAACATTTATTTTTTTTTTAGTTAATTAGTTAAAGATTATCCAAACTCTAATACCTTAAATTATTAAAAACACGAAAATGAATTTTCTTCTGTTAACATTAACTTAATTAGTTAATACGAATATAAAATTAATTTAATTTAATTAATTCTATTTAAACATAACTTATATAAGTATACTGGTACAAAATATGCTACAAAAATGATAAATTTGCTTTCGAAGGGAACAAGAGTAAGGTGGTCCGCGGTACTGTTCTGACTTAAAAAAGTGATCCCCACTTCAAAAATGTTTGAGAAACGCTGCTATAAATGATTATATTAGCATTGGCGATGGTATTAATGGCGGTTGACAATAATAATGAACATGTAGAAAGTAACGACAATGCATAAGAAATATCTCAATTTGTTCTTCATATACAACAGGTGCTTGAAACTGAAACGTAAAATATAAATGTACTATATATCAAAATTAAATTTAGGAAAAATTAAATGTGAATCATATGCGTTTTTGTTCGAAATAAGAGTCCATTTTTCTATTTCGAATGCACTGCAGTCTCAAGGCATACTATGCTTGTCGATGGAATTGCTGGTACGAAACGAGTCCATGGATTACCTCACATTCGCCTCACAGTTGGGGGAAACCGTCGGTAAAAATTAACCAGATAGCCAACTTAAGTGGATTTCGACCCCGCGCCGTCTCAAATTTCGAGTTGCCGTCTCAGCTATGTCGGTGGCGAGAGTTCTGTTTCCTCTAATAGAAAGTTCTTGACATTTAGTTAACCGGTTTTTATCTTCGGTATGGTCGATACGAATGAGGGTGCCGCTATCAAATCCGCTCGTTGGCACGAACTGTGGGGGAGGCAAGTCTCTAAGGAAGGGGAGAGAAGTAGAAGAAGAGGTTATTCAAAGAGATGGAAATGACGGATGGGCAGGGACGAGGGGCGGCAGGCTGGCGAGTCTTAGGTCGATACCAAGACGATGGACCGAGCCCTCAATGCCCTCGCCAACCAGCACGTAATAACCCTACCCTGTGCAGTACATTGTGCCCCGTATCAACTCTCAGCCCCCTGCACTAGATCACTGATCCCGACAGCTGCATCTCTATGCGAGCACTGTCACTTCCACCGCTACGTGCACCAAACCCAAAATTAATTAGGCTATATCCTTTTCAAATTTTGCTTGCTGTTTGAAAGCCAATAATTTACATACTTTGTCCTCACTGTTGTGAGGTTTTCGATCAACACTATTCTATACATGCAAAATAATGGTATTCTACAATCATATCGTAAGCTCAGAGATAGACTTTCGCCAAAGAAACACGAGACAGGAAAAAAAATGAAATTGGACTATTCCTACTTCCATGGGAGAGACAGTTTTCTCACTTCCCAGTCGGAAATCGAACTGAAATTCTATAGGTTTGTATTTGGAAATTCTACTACTTAATCTCAAATGGAAAATAATAATAATGACTGTGATGATGGTGATGGTGATGGTGATGATGATAATGATGATGATGATGATGATAATAGACTAATAATAAAAAATAATAATAATAGACTACACCAAAGGGCACAACGTTGTCTTAACAGAAGCAAGACTATTGCAACCTTCTCCTTTTACTTTATTATTATACGGAGAATGACGGGGTGTTAACGAGTGACGACTGTCAACTGCGTGAAGTTACGTATAGAAATCGAGTAACTATCTAACATCAAACTGCGCAACAAAATATAATTCACGTTGTTGAGTTGTTGTTTAGTCAACTGTTCGAAGACAAGTTTGAACCTCACAAGTGGCATTACCCATGAGGCAACTAAGTCAGGAGATAATGGGGTAGAGTGGCTAGTTTCTTTCCCCCTCCATTGCATATATCACTGATTAGTTACATATTACACTAATCAGACTTCAGATGTAAACAAACAATTGAAGAGTTAGCGGGAAAAACGTTCTGTTAAGGATTAGATAATGATCTAATTGAGTCTGTAACTGCAAGATGTAGTGCTGTTTCTATAGGAAAGGAAAGGATTATTGTATTCGTGGTGATAATTCTCCTTTTTACCATTTTTCATAAGAACAACATTAAATTTCGTAGTGATCCATTGAATTAGATAATGACATCAACCTTAACAAAACTGTGACATTCATCGTTTTCCCCGCGAACTCTTCAATTGTTTCTCCACTGACATATCTTCAAGTGAGATGTACTGCCTAATAATACAGTAGATTTACGTAAATAGCCAGAACCTCAATCAGAAATACTTGCAGAGTATAGTGTCAATATTTTGCTCTGATCCTTGATCACTAGTGACCCCCCCCCCCCATCCACAGTGACCTGATCAAATCGGTAGTAAGCAACTTCCTTCCCTTGAGACTTTAAGCAAATAACTATTTCGTTAAGTGAATATTGTTTACTCTGATCTAGACTTAAGACTATCAATATACAATCATACGTTATTCGTATTGTATAGCTCTATGCGGGCGGTTTAAAAATTGCTTGAAATGTTAAAAACACAATACGGACATTGTCCATCCTATGCAGAGTCCTACGAAACTAGACAGCGTAGAGCTAGCGTAACAATTTATAGTGGTATGAGGTATATGCTGAAACAGCTGAGTATCTCCGTTATTTCTTTGCTGTAATAGGTATTTTATAGTTACTGTGAATACAGTTTTCTCTTCTTGTGTTTAAGGTTGTATATTTGCGAAGTCTATTATTTCTCATTTTAACGTAAGCTTACTATACGTCGACTTGAACGACCTTAAGGGTCTGAATGAAGAAAAACATATTAGGGTATGATTTAATAAAATCTTTAAATTGGGTATGTCATGATTCACATGGATTTAATTGTGTTCTCACTCAGTAAATTCCGAAGCCGACAATGAGGGAGGAAAAGGTTAGGGTTCCCACGAAGTTTCGAACACATGTAACGTACAGTATGTTTAATGAAACCCAGGTACATAAATTGGATACCAATATACAGTATACATGATATTCGCAGCACTTTTCACAGTTCTAAACTTAATTTTGAGACGTCGTGTGTGTGTATATATATATATATATATATATAAAGTATTAAGGCCCAGCATGTTATAAAGCCCACTACCTAGTTTTGCCATTACTTATAAATACACTTTAGCAAAAAAGAGCAACAGCTCTTAAGACAGGAAGAATTAGGTCTTTCTCTCTCTCTCTCTCTCTCTCTCTATATATATATATATATATATATAGGTATTACAATATATCTCAGTGGCATCATCATCTAGGATGGTAACAATGTGCAGCAGATATCTAAAAAAAAAAAAAAAAATGCAATTGAGAATACATAAATGAATGTGGAATCAAATGTGTCCAAGTTAGCCCTGGATTATAGTCCTAGAGGAAAACGTGAGGTGGGAAAACCCTGGAACAGGTAGCCACTCGCAGAGACATCGCCGGAAGAGCTGAAATAGCCTAATCCATGACGTTGATGAAAAGGTATCTATCTGTCCAAATGTCCATTGCATTAAATAATTCTGATCCTCAAGACAAGAAATATTGTGAGATAATTCGTTAATACGTAATTTTTACTTCAAACGTCAATATTATCCCCTTAAGGAAGGATCGAAAAGGACGATATCAATACAGGAGGAGGCTTTCTTCTCCCAAATTGAACATTGTACTAGAAAATGTATATAATTAGTGCAGTATCAGATAATTACGTGTTATAATGAATGATATATATTTTTTACTAATGGCGGGTACTTGACTGTAGCCTAGAGTGCGCCATAGTAGACTGATCTACACTACACCAGCGATGATATAGGTGCTGACGGAGATTTGTTGGGATGCCACAGGGCAACAAGCTCGCGGAGAAAATCCCTACGTTACCTGAACCACGGAGAGATTAGAAGGCTTATACTGCAGCCTGAGGTTTATTATGCTTCCCACTCCTATTCTGTGAATTATATTTATAGCCGAATTATATTTATAGCACAGATACAGCACACCGCACAGTGAACTTAATCCGGTCTACGGTATGGATGATGACAATAATGATGATGATGGTGATGATGGATGATGATGATGATGACAATGATGGTGAAATGAGTCCGAGGTCCAACGCCGAAAGTTACCCAGCAATAATTCTGCTTCAATTGGTTAAGAAAGTAGGCCTAACTTTACCCAACCAGGATCTAAGCCCGGGCCCATTCGTTTCACGGTCAAGCGTGCTAACCGTCACTCTACAACTGTGGACCATCACGAGCTTATCCAATAAAAGTTATAATTGGGGATACGCCGAAGATCGAACCCAGGTCCAGAGGATTATAAGTCCAGCTCTCTATCCACTAGACCGCCGTGGCGGCTTTATAAAATAATATAGCTTTGAAAATATAATAATCACAACCAGAAACTCAACATTCATTGCATTCGTCTGGAGAGTTCAAAATAACTGGATTAACCGAAAGAAGTGCGGAAGATCTGTCCCTTGAATATTTAAGTACGAGACAGAGAATTCCTAATCAATGTAAAAGGCATAACCCAATTTTCTTAATTCAATTCATTAATTCAATAATTATTATGAAAGAAATTCGTTAACATAAAGTTTTTTTGTGTGTTTGAATTTCAAATATAGTGTTATGTATAATAATAATAATAATAATAATAATAATAATAATAATAATAATAATAATAATAATAATAAGTTAGTAATAATAATAATAATAATAATAATAATAATAATAATAACAACAACAACAATAGAAATTAGAAGAAAATTATGTTGTTTAAAATTTCTGCATCTGTAACAATGAGTAACATTGGCATATTCTCATTAATTCTGATGAGATACCTGCGTCAGCGATGCCATCAGAATGTGACAATAAGCATTTTACTCCGAATTGATGTTGGACTTGAGATTGCGGGCTGCCCAATAGGACTCGATCACAGAACAACGTTATACCATTATGGCGTTGTTGTGAACTGTGGTTGTCGGGAGAGGTCTTTCTTCTTTACCTCAACTTAATCCTATTTAGTACAAAATTTGCAGGTTCTAGGAGCAACAGGTCTCGAAAAGGGAATCTGAACCAACCATTACTCTTGTCGAGCCGTTACACATTGCAATGCTCTGCTTCTATGGACTAAATGTAACCAAAAATTTTCAACATTAGTGAAAAAAAAAAAAACTATCTATACCACTTAATTCCGAGAAGGAATTTAGCTCTAAAGAGTATAATAGAAAAGATTGAACGTATTGACCCTATCCTTTGCCTTCTGCTTGTTCTGTTTTATTATAAGCAGCAGGTTATAATACTTTTATTTATAACAAAGCTTCCGCTAAAAAATATTTAACATTTACACTTTTTAATATACAGAATGTTTCAAAAGTGATGGTAAAAAATTTAGGGATGAGAAATAAAAACGAAGAGAAGCGAAAAAGTTACAGCAAACATGTGTCTGCAAATTAACCGTTTACGAGATAATACCATTTTGGGCTGGTTGGGACCCGCTGAACACTAAGCACTACTTCAACAAAATAAGTGACAATTTTATTTACAGTAATTTATCAAAGACGAGACAGTAACGTTCATAATTTTGGCTTCAACACCACAGAAATGTGATTGAACATACACAGAAGAAACTTTTTGTTTGTACAACAGTAAAGTTTGTGGATAAAAAAGGCACAGTACAGTACGGACATGTTAACTGAAGAATTTTAGAGCAGGTGTTCAGAATGCTGACCATGCACTGGAATGCATCTGTCTAGTTAAATTATTATTAAATTATGGTTTATTTAACGACGCTCGCAACTGCAGAGGTTATATCAGTGTCGCCGGTGTGCCGGAATTTTGTCCCGCAGAAGTTCTTTTGCATGACATATCTACTGACATGAGCCTGCCGCAATTAAACACACTTAATTTCCATCGACCTGGGCCTGGATCTAATCCGCAACCTCGAGCATAGAAGGCAGCGCTATGAATAACAAACCATGTGGTTGATAGAAGACCAAATCGGCAATACAATAACAATCAAATAAAGAATACTAAACAAATGGACGAAATTTGTAGAAGAGCTATAGAAGACGAAGCAGCCGCATCAGAGATGAAAAAGGATTTTCCATTGTGAGAGAAAAAGTTAAATTAACAGTTAGAGAAATGAAGATTGAGGAAAAAAATTGGAGTTGATACTATCCCTGCTGAATTAGTAAAATGCTTGGGTGAAGATAAAAAGGATATTCCAACATAATGTAACGAAATATAGGTGAATGGCCTGAAGATTTCACGGAGACAGTGTTTGTGCCAATATCGAAGAAAGAGAATGCCAAGAAATATATCGAATTCAGGACCACCAACCTGATATCGCATTCGACGAGAATTCTCCTGCGATTAATGAATCGACGTTTATATTCTGAGAGGAAAGGAGAATGGAAAAAGAGAACTTTGGCTTCATAAGGGAAAAGGTACGAGAGATGCAATAAAATTGGACTGTTGTGAACAATGGGCGAAAGATACCTACAGAAATATATAGAAGGGCATGTAGTATTTGTGGATCTGGGAAAGAGTGGATTTAAATAAACTGATGGACATCCCGAAGAAAATAAGCGTGGATTGAAAAGAGAGGAGGATATTCTGTAATCTTTATATGAAAAAAAAAACGAATCAAAGTTAGAATAGGAGAATAAGTGTTACAGGGAAGTGGAATAGGGAGAGATGTACTACACGGTTGCCCTTCATTACCTACCCTGTTCAACATCTACTTCAATGATATAACGAAGAACTGATTTGAGAATATTGGAGGGGTGATAATAGAAAGAAGAAGAATTAAGTGTATAAGATTAAGAGATGATAAGGCGTTGTTAGCAGAAAAGGACATTATATTAAGGGATATGCTAGTGGAGCTAAATGACAACTGTGAACAGTATAGGATGAAAATAAATGCAAACAAGACGAAAATCATAGTTATCGGAGGAAAACTAAAGAAGGTAAATTTGTGAATTCAAGTGAGGCAGTGGAACAAGTGGCCAGCTTCAAATACTATGAGGGGTACTATAAATAGTAACTTGATCTGCTGCCAGGAACTGAAAGAATGATAGCAATAGCAAAGGAAGCTTTTAATTAAAAAAGATTATCTTCTGGGAATCTCTGGAAAAGAACTACGGAAGAGAATAGCGAATTGGTTTGTGTGGAGTGTGACATATTGTCGGGCAGAAATATGGACGAAGCGAAGAAAATCGTCTAGAAATATTTCAAATGTGGATATGTAGAAGAATGGAGCGTGTGAAATGTAAAGACACAATCAGAAATGAAGCTGTGGTAGAAGAGTGGGTGAATAAAGAATAATGCTGAAAATGACCAGAAAGAGAAATATAAATTGATTGGGTCACTGGCTAAAAAAAACTGTCTATTGAAGGGTGCACTGGAAGGAACGATGAATGGAAGAAACGTTCAGGTAGAAGATGATATCAGATGATAGACAACATTACGATATTCGCATATTGAAAGAAAAACATTTTGGTTTATTTAACGACGCTCGCAACTGCAGAAGTTATATCAGCGTCACCGGTGTGCCGGAATTTTGTCCTGCAGGAGTTCTTTTACATGCCAGTAAATCTACTGACATGAGCCTGTCGCATTTAAACACATTTAACCGGCTATGAAAACTATGAATGATAAATATCCCAGAAAACTGATGAAAAGGACTTTTCCTGCTGATTACTGAGGGTGAAATTTTTTTGGACTTGAGGAACGAGAATGTTTACAATCTTTTGTTTCTTCTCTTGTTTCCAAACCGTAACTATATCTCCATGCTTCGTCTATAATTGCAAGAAGATTCAATATTATTAGTAGAAATCTGTTCAAAACGGCGGTAAAGCGATTTGGAATTTGTCACTTTGAGTCGCTTCTGTTCAGCATTCAGGTTTTTGAGGTTCCTCTTAGCAGATCATTTTCTTATACCCAAATCATAACGCACGATGTGAAAGATACTTTGGTAGGAAAATTTCTGTCTCTGATATACGAGGGTTGTTTGAAAAGTTCATAGTCTGACATGCAAATTAAACTAAGATTATTCTGAAACAATATTTGTTTCTCAACATAATCCACCTGAGATTCACACTCTCGGTCTAACGGTGCTGCAATGCTGCTGTACCCTCCTTTTACAAGGTTTCTCGAGGTTTTCACACTATTTTTTTGCCACTGCGATAACATCATTTGATGAAATTTTTTTTCCAGCAAAGTGAGTTTTGAGTTTTGGTGCGAGATCTGATGGGTGGAATGCGGGAACAATTCGAACTGTAATTCGTGCAGTTTAGCAACCGTGATTGCAAACTTGTGAGCAGGTGCATTGTCGCAATGAAACAACACTTTCTTCTTGGCCATACCCGGCCTCTTCTTGCAAATTTTCCCCTTCGGTTGCTTTAGAAGAGTTGAATAATATTCTCTTGTTATTGTTCTCCCCATTGATACATAGTTAGTCATGGTTATTCCCTTAAATCTTAGAATACGGACGCTATGACTTTCCCAGCCGATTGAACAGCTTTTGCTTTCTTTGGAGGTGTGGAATCACTGTGCTTCCATTGTTTCGACTGCTGTTTTTTTTTCTGGTATGTAGTAGTGGATCCAGGTTTCATTAGTGGTCACAAACCGCCTAAAAAAATCGCGCGTACTTTTCTTGAACAAACGCCGAACCCAACTTACGGAGACCTTGGACATGACCAAGACATTGACTAAGATGTGGCGCACCCTTCCAGTTGAGATACGCATAATCTCGCTCTTTTCCCGCACTTTCAGTCGATGGTCATCCAATACCATATCTTGAATTTTTCTACGATTTCATCATTCGTTGTAGTTACTGAACGTCCACTGCGGGGGTCATATTCCACACTTTCTATGTTTAAATACTGCCGCCCATTTTTTTCACAGTCGAAAACGCTTGGACAGTTTTTCCCAGTGTAGCATCCATCTCTCCTTTAATTTGTGTTTCACTCATCCCCATTTTTATGTAATTTTTAATGACAGCAAGAAGCTCAATATTTTACATTTTTGCCTATATATTCGGCGCATTAACTTCAAAATTAAAATGTAGTCAACAGAAAATTATGATCTTTCGTACTTGAACTAATGTAAAATGGCCGCTAACAATGGCGGCATTGTTGACAAGTTTTCAATGACACTTATGTGTAAGGCCACGAAACTTTCAAACTCACCACGTATGTACGTACATTTGAATCCATCTCGTCGATCCTTCAAAATCATGTCAATATATTTTGATTAATTACAGAAGCAGATCTTACAACACGATATTCATCAGCATCTGCGTTCTTTAATTTTAAATTCCGTAACGAAAGTTTTGCGGTGGCGTAAGAACGAGAATGATTGCTAGATGTAAGCCTTTCCACCATATTGGAATAAGTTTCCTAACCGGACAAGAGTAACAAAAATTGCTACTCTATCACCAATCGATAACTCAACTTTACCAAAAAAAAGTTAATCTGAAATATTATCTGTAGTAATGTCACGAGAGGTCTGAGATCTGCCGATAAATCCACGAGCGAAGTGAATAAAATAAAAATGTAAATAATATATCCCTAAAATTCGATCACAAAATGTTAATAATTGTATATTAACGAATACTTAACCTATTCAGACATTGTTAAGTTGAAATACTCGTAGATGAATATCGATTACTGCAATAAAGAAATTCGATGTTATTATTCAGTAATGCCAATTGCGAAAAGCGAAACACAGGTTTAACAATGTTAATTACATTCTCTTATTATAACATAAATATATTTTCATTATCTGCTGAAATCATAATTTAATTTAACAGTAACAGTGGGGACAGCTATATACCAATGCTTATGTATTCAGAGCGAGACATGTTGCTACACAGTGAAGCCATCTCTGTATAGATAGGCCTAATTAAAACACAGATTTTATTACGCCATACGGAAGGCAGTTTGATAAAAGACCTGATTATTACTATGCAAGGTCTTTGGGTTTGATATGCGATGATGTTACATAAATTTGAACATCTGACTTTCTATTAATTGTTTAATTTCATTCACAAAATACAAATTTTATAGGCTACAATAATGTATAGGTTAAGTTACCTGTGGAAGCAGGACCAATGTCAGCTGTGCCTTATTTCGACCGTTACTTCCGTGTGTAACGGAACTAAAGCTGCACCTACACAGTTCAATATTCCAATCGCGTATGCGTGCAATCTGGGAAGAATATTAAAAGAATCAAGTTTAAAAGGTACGTTCAACTAAGATGCATGAAGATTTTGTGTCTACGTGGTGAGCTGTTTTGAACGTCGTCTTCACTGCGTAAATATATTAATTAATATTAAATATCAATATTACATTCATTCCTTGAATGCGTAAAGTTGAAAGAAAAGTTTAACCGTGTAGATGCATATTAATGGATTCATGCTCATCGATTAAGGGGAAAAAAGTTGGCGACACTGACTAAACAAAAGAACGACCATGCGATAAATTGATAGCGATAAATCTAGATGCAAAAATTATCGCGATGTCTGACTGTGATTGGTTGGAATTCAAAATTTCATTACACTTCATTGGTCGAAAATGGAATGACGTCATATAAACGAAATAGTCTTTAAAAACGCACAATATAGAATTGGGAAATTTTATCATCAAACATGGAGTAATTATTTACCAAACAGCATGATATTCTTTTTCGTAGTAATCGCTTTCGCTTTTGTTCATAACAACAGTCAAAGGTTTACAAATTACATACTAATACTTCTTAGTATTAAGACTAGGTATTAAGCTCTAAGCCTCTGTAAATTATCCGTCACACAAATAAATAAGTGCAAAACATTACTCGAAAAGAGGGTATGGAGACGAAATACAAAAATTAAGGCTTCATGGGGGAGATGTACTCTCACTGTTGTTCTGGTGAAAAACTAAGAACTTTCATTTTTTGAGTTGAAAAATATTTTGACTGTGAATTGCGGGTTACTTAAACATCGAGGGTGGCTTTGTGACTTAGCATTTTTAGTGCACTAAACACGTTACTTAAATATTCTTAACAAACAGCTAACAGGTCAAGATCCTTTAATTCCATTCATGTTCAGTGATGGCAACAGTTTTGAATTAATTGTTTTATACCAACTTAAAAAGCGTGAAATTGATCATTTTCAATCCTTGAGCAAAACTGAAATAGGCGCATAAATACAATATTTTTACTCTAAATACGATAATTAAAAATACAAATCAGCTGTTACATCTTTGTACGATCATTCTCAACTCTATTATTTTTTCTTCAATTTAGAGAAGAAACATAAAACAGACATTCATAAACCGTTATGTCTTTCACTGTCTGATACAGAAATATTCCACATCCCTGCAGACTGAATATTATAAATCTAAATCCGTTCAGAAGTTTAAATAAAATTGTGGATTATCCATAATCTCTCATTTTATCGAGTTTTAGAAATACATACCAATAGAACAATAATTTCTCGATATTCATGTTCTTGCTGCGATACCAGGTCTGCAGAACCCGTAAGTAGGGGAAATATGACGTCAGCCTCACTCCACTTCTATTGGAGATGATCGACTTCCGCGTAGAGTTGCTTACATTCTCTGCCTGTGGCGGCACTGTAATTTTCGAAAAGGATTGTAATAAATTCATTGTATTTATAATGCGTTATCTCGTTTCAAGGTTTACAATTATGCTACATTTCCTGTCGGTAGTTTCTTTGAGAATTCTTTGCACTAACCTGCTTCAAATTTTTGAAAAATTCCTCCTATCATCACCTACGGAAACATAAATTATTAGCATTTAAATAATGAACCTTGAAAGTCACTATTAATTTCAATTCAAAATGAACACAATGAGTGACGTCTGTAATTTAACAGTCTATAATTAAATAATTAATATACAGTTCGTAGTAGTGAACTTACCCGAAAGTTTGTGCATTCCATAATTCTTAATAGGACTATGGACTTTGTTGAAATGTGGTTTAATATTGAAATGACGAGTAGAAATAAATTGGATGGGACGCAGTAAACAAGCAATTCTTTCATCTTCAACAACAAAATAATCATACTCCCATTTCCTTTGGAAGTAGTATTTCTCCACGGGTTTAGATTTTGCCATGTTACAGTTCTCTTTAAACTACAGTACGCGTATTGTGTATTTATTTATATATATTTTTTCATTTATTTATTTATATACTTTTTATTTATATATTTATTTATTTAGCTGGAGTGCGTTACAATGTTGAATGACAGCATTGACATCCGGTCATATAGCTATCATTCACTTATCAACGTACAATTTATTTATTATTAGTAAACCCAGTTAAGACCAGTAATGCAAGTTTTCTAAAAACAGGAATTAAAATTTTATTAATGCACGAAAAATCATAATAAATTCTTCAAATAAAGTAATTGCTTTGTTGCCTGCATGCAACATTTCAGACTTATTTCATTTTAGTAGAATACAGAGCACGGAAAGACAAGTCGGGGACTGTACTTAACTTATTTTACACAAAAGTGGACTTAATCAGCTTTACTAGTAATAAGACGATATATACATAGGTAGACCTTTTTACATTATATACACATATACATTTTAAAATTTATTTTACATGTCTTTTAACTTATTTATTTCCCTCATTCATTTTTTTCTTATTTTCTAAAGGTATGTTCCTAAGGATTTTATTATCTGTTAATTTGTAATTCTTGATAGCGTATTGTATACCTGCCGCCGCGAGAATGAATGTTGATGCAGCCGAGCGTAACTCGAACTTATGACCGCACTGGTAGAAAAGGTGGGTGGGGTAAGGAGGGGTAGTAAAGCAGTCTCTCTGAGGAGCTACAGTTCTGTAGGTCTGTGCAATTCTCGTGTGCAGATTCGGATCAGAATTTGTGAGCCAATATTTTCTGCCATGAATGATATAGGAAATAAATTTAATTCAACTATTACAGATGCTTATTTTGTCAATACGCTTGTTTTATGTGTATGGAAAATAATTATACTTAACATTGAGAAATAATCATTGTAATATAAAAATATGATTCAAAAATCACATTAATATTATACATTTCTAAAGTTTATTGGAAGATTATTTTTAAATTCATTAAAACATAATTATATTATAACAATTCTGTTTATTTTCTTCCTTGGCAATTATAAAATTATGTGATTCAGCCTAATATATGATCTTTCTGAAATGTACTTAGTTTCAATATTAGTGAAATCCACAAAATAAACTTGTATTTACGTTCAAGTTTAAAAGTGGTTACGATAGTCCTACAAAATAATTTCTAACAAATTATTGATCCGAGCTCACCCATGATCTAGATCAGCCATGCTCAGCCGAGGCAGATCTAAACTTCAAACGAGGTGCAACAGTGACGTAGAATCTCACAATACCATGCAGACACACGCATAAAGATTTTCTATGTCACTGTCGCACCTCGTTTGAAGGCTTAAGGCCGGTTCACAATAAACTGGGAATGGAAACGACAACGAGAACGAGAACGGAAATATTGTTAAATACATTTATTTTAACATTATTTCCATTCTGGCTCTCGTTGTAGTTTCCATTCCCGGTTTATTGTGAACCAGCCTTTAGAATTGCCCCGGCTGGGCAAGCCTGATCTGGATTACAATATTAAGACGACGGTTTCAATAATTATGAAAATTATCCACGAATTTGTACTTTTTGTTGCTTTTAGTTGCGGTTAGATTTTTTCAGTATCATTTACTTTCGAATTATTAATTTAAATGTATCTAATTAAAAATCCTACATTTTTTCATCATCATCATTATTATTATTATTATTATTATTATTATTATTATTATTTCCAACTAAGCCGTCCCTACATCCAAACATTGTTCAAGACCTATGCATTTCCTTTCATTTCAATAATTTTAGATTAATACCGTAGATTAATCTTTTGTATAAAGTTAGTAATAACAGGGTACGGAGAAAATTATGAATAACGGAACGATAATGGAAGACTGCTAGTATTCCGCTGCTGGTCTATAGGTTACTAAGTAATTAAGAAGTCCAAGTGAGAAGTAATCATGGAGCCTTTGCCAGCAGATGCGATCGAGTAATAACTTTCAAGCCTGGATTACTTCCTGGCTTTCATCTGTTCCCAATAATTTAAAAACTTTCTTCAGATAAATCCCATATACATATATCTTTAACTTAACCTCACTATACTGGTCTTAGCTTAAAGTAAACTATGTAAACTAAATCTACTACTTACTGTTTGTCTGTAGATCAATGTGATGAAAAATTGCTTGTCGCGCTTTACGAAAAATCTAAGGAATAGCTTTCACGTTTCGTAGCAGTAGCAGCGTTGAATTGAAGGTGCGAGTGCAAATATGGGCTAATTTTAACAACACCAGAGATAAAATCTTCCAATAAATATTTGTTACTTCTGTTTTCATTGTTACGCTTATATTCTCTATTAGCCCTCCTTCAGAAGATGGCACGGACTGGGGCTGTCCTCGCATGCAGGCCGCTCGGGTGGGCCCATTTTACTACCCGGGATGTAATGGCATGCATGCCCTTAGGCTCCCCGCGCTACAGATCCCCTGCGCGCCTCCTCCGAACCCCCCCTACAGCCTAATGATCCCGTTTTACCTATCCACATAGACCTCACCGCGGTCCCTCAACCCGGTCCAACGAGTTACCATGAGCCCATTGAGAGCCCAAGGTGCATAGCGCTACCACCAACAACGAATGACCACATATCCACGGGGTCCAAGTTCTAAGTTCTCCTGGGGTCCGCAGCCGATTCTACATCGAAGCAAGCCCGAAACCTATTAAAGAAGTGGAGATTGCGATGAAAGAGGGGAAGTGTAATTATGATGGCGAAATGAGTGCGAGGTCCAACGTCGAAAGTTACCCAACAATTTTCGGAAACAATCGGAATAAAACTTCAACCAGGTAAATTTCACCAACCAGGATTTGAATCCGGGCCTGCTAGTTTCACGGTCAGACATGGTAACCGATATTCCACAGCGGTATACTACGTTTCTGTTAACTTTTATGGTGTGTGTTTGTGTTTGTGTCCCATTGTTGCTGTTGTTAAAAGTGGTACCGTTTCAAGTTAAAAACCCATCAGATCCTGGTTAAACTTTCGTCTTAAGTAGAGACAGATTTATCTCCCATTTATAGGAACTAGTCGCATATCATAATTATCTTGTACTATGCTAATCATATAACTTGAGTACCGGTACCGCTGTTTGTAAAAATGTATTGTTAGTTCATACTTCTCACAATATGAATAATGAATAACGGAAGGGGCCGATGTTCCAAACATTGAAAAGTGACAATATACGGTATTGTGATGATACCCAAGTCAGTGTTTTTCGATATCAGTAATGTTAAGATGTGTACTTCTTTTGGAAATTTCGGAATTGACTTTTTGTTGTAGCTTATAATTTCTCCTTACACTTCGCATAATGAGGAATTTAAAAGCAAAAGAGCTCTGTATCTTAAAAAAATATCTAAAATCAAATCCAATAATAATCATCATCAGCAGTAACAACAATCCTCATCATCGTCGAAAACATTTTAATGTTTTTGAGAGTTTCTTACTGCACACTAGTTATGACAAGTTTTACTTCTGACACAAATATTATTACTGTATATTATATTATATTATATTATAACTAGGACTCGGGTGACTCGTAGAACGGTTGGTTACTGCATTCGACTCCCGGCAATGACAATACTCCAACTCATCGAGATTTCCGACACCATCGTTACCAATATATTATAATGAAAAAGACTGACTTTACATTATTTCCACTTATCTCAATATTTTCTTGTTTAGCTAATTTTGCTAATACTTAATTAGTATCTATCACTTATTTCACTTATTATGCTCGTTTTATTCATATTTGTCTTATTTATTATACTTGTACTATTCAGGATATATAGTAAATCTAGCTGGTTTATTGATTTCAGATAATTTAAGATTCAAGGCTATTCAAATTAATCACAAAAAGAAAAACTAAACTTCACTCACGAGAATTGAATCCAGGCTATACAAATATGATAGATTACTTACAGTCATTCATAGTGTTCTGCCCAAGGCCAGGTCTTTCACTGCAAACCCAGCATTCTCCAGTCTTTCCTAATTTCAACCTTCCTCTTTGTCTCCGCATATGACCCATATCTCTTAATGTCCATCATTTGATATTTTCTTCTGCCACGAACTCTTCTCCCGTTCAGCATTCCTTCCAGTGCATCCTTCAGTGGACAGTTTCTTCTCAACCAGTGATCTAGCCAATTCGTTTTCCTCTTTCTGATCAGTTTCAGCATCATTCTTTCTTCATCCACTCTTTTCAACACAGCTTCGTTTCTTACTCTATCTGTCCATTTCATACGCTCCATCCTTCTCCATATCAAAATTTCGTTTCTCTTCACTTCATCGTAATGTCCATGTTTCTGCCCCATACAATGTTACACTCCACGCAAAGCACTTCACTAGCCTCTTCCTTAGTCCTTTCTCCAGAGGTCCGCAGAAAATGATCCTTTTTCTATTAAAAGTGTCCTTGACCATGGCTGTTCTCCTTTTGACTTCTTGGCAGCACATCATGTTACTGCTTATAGTACACCTCAAGTATTTGAAGCTGTCCACTTGCTCTACTGCCTTATTTAGAATTCGCAAGTTTACTTTCCTCACTTTTCTTCCTATGACCATGGTCTTCGTCTTGTTGGCATTTATCTTCATTCCATACTGCTCACAACTGCCATTAGATTACTTAATTATATGAAGTAATTATCTTCGTTTTTGTATTTTCCAACTGATGTCATAATTTCTTTCAACCTTCTTGAAGTATCTACTGCAATCCATATCTGGTCTTAGACAAAGAAATGTCCAAAAATCAAAAGCCTAATAATCGACAAAAGCCCAAAAATTATGGACGCAAAGTGTTTTTGTAGTTTTAACAACAGCATCTCACCTGCAATCGGCAAAATAACTTTAAGACGTTTATGTCTTAAGAAAAACTAAGGCATTATAATGAATAACACAGAATACAAATTAACACATACGGATGTGCTTTAGACAATACGGAAATACCGTAAGTAAATGCAATGGAATTCCGCATGGAAAATTAGCTTAAGTGACGTTCCGTCATCGATAACCAATTAGAATAATATGTTATCTATTACACACGATCATACAAGTCGAAATTACTTTGATTTGGCGTGAATGAATACATTTAGTGAAGAATATAAAGTGCATAACCGCACAATGGTTAAAGGATGTCTACATCTGGTGGCATCTGATCGAAGTTCATAGCTACATCAGCGAATTCCCTTATGCTAAGCAACATATTTCGTTCAACTAAAGAATTCCCATAGCTCGTTAAAATATTCCTAAAATATTTCAGAAGTTGATCGTAGATGATAGACCAATAGAGAGAGCCGTACAAAGTAGTTATGCAAAATAATAAATGAATAATGTCTAAGAATATTTAATGCTGCTTCAAAATATGTCAACTGTTTCATTTTCATCCAATTTTTGTATCTTTCAAGGTCTACAGTGAAAAGTAGCATTTTGCTGAAGGGCACTTCTAAACTCAGAGGTTATTCAACGGAAAATTTCCACATGCGCGAGAAATGACTGACAAATTCTGCTCAGAGACTCTCTTACAGGAACTCTCTTACATTTTTATCAATTGTTTTACAAGCTACATATTACTTTACTTTATCAATTTTTTACATTTTAGGAGACCTCTGACTACCAGAGAACAACGATGAGAATATTTTGATGCTCCTGACAGACAGTACATCATACATGCTGAAAGCAAGGAATGTACTGAAGATACTGCCTTGCTAATGCTCTGCAAAGACTTTCGGAAGAAATCAAGATACATTTCTAGAAGCTAATGCAATCATATCACATGTAAAAAAACGTATTTTAAAAGCACCATCTACCTTTAAGCAGATACTATCTACAATACTATTTCCACCACAACCAGTACTGACACGTTGGGGCACATGGTTAAATACTACGCTGTACAATACTCCGAATATCATCTCTGCAACTGGAGAGGTGAATATAGTCTGGAAAACCTTTACAACCAATATTGGATGCAAATTAGGGATCTAGGATATTTTAAATTCCTTCAACAAGATTCTTCCCACTATATTATTTTCAATTTTTCCATAATTATTTTAACAAATCTTGATAAATTGTAATAAAGAAAAATGTAAACTTAATATATTAAATAATATGAACTTAATACCACAGCAAAAAAGGAAAGATTCAATAGGGTTATCATTTCGTACTTCGTAAGTTGCATCCTGGACTTGTCATCAGTCTTACATTTACAAGAAGCAACTGTGGCAAACTGCCATCAACTAGTGAAAGGCTGGATGATCGAGATACTCCATTCATCGAGACAGTGGGGTTGATACACCAGATGAAAGGTAGTTTAAACGACGTTCCAGGAGATTGAGACCAAGTTTCATACGGCTATGAAGATGAATTCTGGTTAGCTCATCGGTTGCGCGGGCGCTGCAAGGGAAATGTACCCCACCTCCGGCAGCGCAAAATTCAATGGATCGGGCATGTTTCAAATGTTGCCCGTTCACATCCTGTGAAGTGGAACGGAGTTTCACGTCCGAAACATTTTTCTGGACAATAGATACAAATTTATGAAAGAAAAATTACAAAACAAGTTATCAATAATTACAATGTAGAAAAGAAGGTCTGTTTTAATGATACACAAGTATAAGTTCAAATGAAAGTCGGCAAAGCCTTAGGCCTTCTATGAGCGTCAGAAGTATAGACCGGAGTTGTTTCAGGGATATTGGCAATGATAGTTGCAGATTTTATATTGGTACGAGTGGTTGGCATACCTGTCATTATTTCTCCAAATAAAAAAAATATATATATATAGTTTAAGATGGAAGCGTCCAAATGTGAACAGAGTGTTGTAATTGGTTCTCACTGCATAAGATAGTAGGCCTACACCTGCTGAATTCATCGAAGAATATCTGCAGTACTTTTATGGAGAGATACTTCTAAAGAAATCAGCTGTAAAGGATTGATATGAGCGGTTTCGTTCCCGCCGAACTTTTTTACAGGACAATTCGCGACTGGGACAAGCTCTGAAGGCTATCATGAAAATGTCAATTCAACATGTTATTGCTCTTGTTCGAGAGAATAGGAGAATGAAAATATGCGAACTTAGTTCATTACTGAATATGTCAGCCAAGTGATCATAAATTACTCCTCAGATATTTCAGTATCGCAAAGTTTTGCGTGTATTTGGTGCCATACTCTTTCTTTAACGGATGAGCAAAAAACTGAACGTGTAAAAATTTTCCTACAGAACCTCAGACGATATTAGGAGGAAGATAATCAGTGAACCTCAAGTAATATCAAGAGGAAGGTAAATCAGTTCTTGCACCGCATTGTGATAAGTAACGAGTCCTGGTGCCATAATTTTGAGCCACACTTCTGTCGATCTAGCACGGAATGGAAACACACCGGATCTCCTCGACCCGAAAAAGCCAAAATTGCAAGGTAATTCAAGAAAAGTCACGTTATCATTTTATTCTTCGATTATTAAGGTCCACTTCCAGTGGAATTCATGGAGCGTGCACACATGATCAATGTTCAGCGCTATTTAGACCAGGCTTGAGCACTAATAACTCAATCGAGTTACTGTAGATTTCCCCTAAACTCTCCACTCCACCTTCCTCGATTGAGACGAGTATTCAGGAAGGTAAACATTACTCAGTGACGGATTGTATAAGACAGGCATGATAGCTTTTACAAACTTTCGGTTCTCGCTGGTCGCCTGAAATATATTACTGATGCTCAGTGCTTACTGTGCGTTTGTTTATAAGACAAGCGAAAAGGACATGGGCGGGGCTTTCTGAGCTCCGTTCACCTTCCCGTTGTGCCCAGGACTAATTTAGGCACTCTCGGGCATCTTAAAAAAATGTATAAAAAATAAACGCCTAGACCTTTTCACAAGAAGAGTGATTTTAATCCATAACAATTCTGGAGCTCACGCTGCTACATCAACAAAGAACGAGTGTCAAAGATTTCTTCGGGAAATACTACGACACTTACCTTACAGCCCAGACTTCTCTCCATGAAATTTCAATTTTGGAATATTTGAAGAAAAGACTAAAGGGAACCAAATTTTCATCAGACGAAGCAGTACAAAATGCTGTTAAATATCGCTTCACTTCGAGACTGGATCCTATGAAGCCAGTAGGGGAAGATGGTCCACCTCGAGACAGGAAAATTTGTTACATTTTTTTACATTAATGTGGATATTGTCATTTATCTGTGAACTATGTTCGATCATTATTACATTTTATAATTTATCTTAAAAATTTGTGCTAATGATAATGATTTTCAGATTACAAGCTGATTTATACAAGTGGCAAAATGCCTCGTAGTGGACCATGGTGTTCCACCTTGAGACAGTGACAGTTCCACAATGAAACATTATTTTCTGATGAATTAATATAATTATGATATCAAAGAAGTGACATATATATATATATATATATATATATATATATATATATATATATATATATGACTTCTACAAACATCAGATGAGTATATATAGGCTACATAGTCTGGTTATGTGTCAGGGAGTCATTGAATGTTACCAGCACTCGACGCTGCCTTTTTGTCTGACCACAAGTTGGTGGCTTTGGCAAAATCAATGTAATTTCAGTTTTATTAACCACTTCTGGCACTTCTGGAAAAATGAAATTGTTCCCTATTTTAGCACTTCTCTTTGGAAACGAAACATTGTAATTCTTATTGCTACGAGAGAGCACTTTTCCAACATAAAATAAATTTTTCGTTTAACTCGAAATTTTACAAGAACAAAGTCATTCAAATCTGCTTCTTGGGTTGTTGGTCCATTGTAAACAGAGGATGTTCAACTTCGAAGTCACTTCCAGAAGATGAGTGATCAGAATTTGCTACATCTATCACTTCAAAGGGATCAGACATCTTCTGTGTAACTTTTTTTCTTCTTCATTCCATTCTTCTTTTCCTGTTTTAATTCTTTCTCTATCTCCTTTCCAGCTGTTGTTTTTATGAGAGTCTTCTTAAGATAGCATGCCTGTGTCTGGAATGACAATCACATCTAACTGCTACCCTATGAACGCTGATGTTTTTTTTCTAGAACAAGTTTTACAGCATATTTCATACTTCCGACTGTCAAGGACCTTTATTTATTTTAATTTTACGATTTTTAGCCATTTCTGAAACATCAAATACATAATAATACATAGTTTTATCGTATTAATGTGGTCCACAATGAGACATCAATAAATTTAGTAGTCTCACTCTGTCCTATATTACTTCTTACAATGTAACAGGTCGTAGTAAACTTCCTAAGACAAGTTAGGTGCTTCTAATTACAGTAATTTGTAGTAAATGAATATGTACTTGACCTGCAATAAATCACATTTTTCTTACCTGACTGAACAGACAATTAGACACTTCAATTGCTGAGGTAAAAAATTTACATACGCACTGAAAAATGGCGAAATGTTTGCTGTCGAAGGTGATCGATTCGATATCTTGAAAACTATTGCCTAGTAGTTCATGTAGGCTGCCATAAGTGTGAGACACTTGTCGGCTAAACCATTCATATTTTATAGGGAATGTCTCATTGTAGAACATGTCCCATTGTGGACCAATCTCTCCTACAGTGGGAGAAATGTGTTAACAACCGTGGCGAGTATTAAGCAGTAGGTTTAATTTATTTCTCTATTATCGTGGTCAGATTTATTAGAACGATCTAATATTTTCAAACCTTAAAAGTGACAGTTTTCAAGATATTACTGCGGTTTCGAGCACTTTGCTTTAATATTTTCTCTATTTTAATTAAGGGTATTACAGGCACTGAAATGTCAATTTGACTGTGACTTTTTATCTAGTTTGTGTCTACTAATTAATTACTAGAAATTTTAGTACTTATCAATCCTTGCCGACTGATTAAACATGTTTCACCACCAAGGGGGAGCGGAATCATCATAATTTCGATATTGGAACGCGATTAGCGACAGCATGCCTATTTTCTGTTTACAAAGTAACTCTTTCGTCAGGACTTCAATTGTGATCTAGTGAAGTTTGTGAATGTGTATTAATATGCTGCCTATAAAATCTACAACTTTGCCTGTTTTTGTAACAGAGTTCGAAGATGATTAATTGTTGTTCAGTCAAAGACGACAATATATTACGATGTAAGTTAGCCATAAAAGTTAATAAGCGTCATGTACACCGCTGTTGAGTAGCGGTTAACATATCTGATTGTAAAACCAGTAAGCCCTGGTTTAAGACCTGGTTAGGACAAGTTACCTGGTTGAGGTTTTTCCGAGCTTTTCCCTCAACCCTTTAAGAGAAAATGCTGGGTAACTTTCGGCGCTGGACACTGGACTCATTTCGCCGGCATTATCACCTTCAGCTCACTTAGACGCTAGATAACCATATCGTCGTAAAATAACCAATTAAGAAAACCGTTGTATTTTATGGAAATATTGTGACTCTAAAAGACACATTAGCCATACAATATGAAATTGCTTAGTGATTCGATTTCGGATCAGTCTACTTTTTATTATGACCTGTGTTTGTTGCTGATATGTGCGAATATTCCTGTCCATAAACTTGAAAGTCCACATTTTAAACACATCATTTGAAAGTATATTCTAGAAAATTGCCGACTTCAACAACCACTTTCACGCAATACTTACTCCCGTGTTAAATTCTATAGACTACGGTCAACTGTTGATAGCAATGAAAGGTTTCAACCAAAACTGAAGATTGTTCTTGAAAAAAAATCTGCATATTCGAAACTCTATGAAGTGTAATATGAATGAAATACTGAAGAGGCACAAAATAATACACAACAATATTAAATAAATATTGCGTACCGTATTTCAAAATGTTGCTCCAATAACATGTTGTAATTTCGAAAGAATATTTCCTTATTTGAGTGACAATCGAAACAGGCTTATTTTTGCCAATTCACGCATGTACACAGTTGTACATTGCATAAAAATTAGTGACACTTAAAGTAGCATACAGCATTAATTTTTATTTAAAATAGATTTACAGTAACTCTACAAATAAAAAAAAATTGATAGACATAGACAGATTAACACTACTGATTTATAAAAAATTGTACAGTTTTCAAGAAATTTTTGAATATACAGTACAATATACGGAGGCTGTTTTTTTTTCAACCTCCGATCGTGCCGGTAAACAACCAATCGAGGAGGTGGGGATGCTCGGAGGGCAATTGCGCATCTCCTCCAATATAACCTCTGCCACTTCCAACATCATTACGCCATTTTGAGCTGGGTTGCATCCACGTAAACATGGCTACTGCGATTGATTTTCCCGCCAAGTGTGAGTTGCGTAGGATAAATCGATTTCTTCAAGTAGAAGGGAATAGTGTGGCGGAAATTCATTGAAGAAAGAGCCGAGTGTACGGTGAAAACTTTGTGAGTGATGGTGTTGTGCGTGAATGGTGTAGGAAATTTAAAGAAGACCGAACCGATGTTCACGATGAAAGGAGGCAAGGACACAAGTCTGTCGCAACAGAAGACATTGTTCAACGAGATAACCAAGTAAGTCGAGAGAAACGAAGGTTTACCATAAGTGAGTTGTGTGTGGAATTTCCTGATGTTTTAAGATCATGTGTTTACACGATCGTAACAGAACACCTACGCTACAAAAAACTGTGCGCTCGATGGTTTCTAAAGATGACCACAAAGGTCGCCGAATGGCATCAGTGCTGACGTTCCTCATCCGTTATGAGACTGAAAATGAAGTTTTTGAAATCAATTGCGACTGGAGATGAGACCTGGATTCAATATATGACCCCCGAAACAAAACAACAGTCACAACAATGGATGCACTCAAACTCACCAAAAAAACTGAAAAAGTTCAAACAAACCTTCAACAACAAGAAGATCTGGCTACCGTATTTTGGGACCAAAAAGGCGTGTTGCTTGTTGAGTTTATAGAACCGGGGATTACAATCAATGCAGCTGTTTATTGTCAAACTGCGGACAGCTATTCAAAACAAAAGAAGAGGCATGCTGACTTCTGGAATTCTTGTGATTCATGGCAACATCCGCCCTCACAGTGCTGCTGTAACCCAACAGCTTCTTCAGCAATTTCGATGGGAAGTGTTTGTTTGGGCGTATAGCCCCGACTTAGCGCCCAGCGACTTCCATCTCTCCCCTGAACTGAAAAAGTGACCAGAAGGACAGAGGTTTCAGACTAATGAGGAGCTTCAAAACAACGTTAGGCCTAAGGCCCATCTCAACTCACTGGCGGCAACATTCTATGAAGAGGGGATTGGAAAGCTCGTCCACAGATATGGCAAATGCCTCAATCTTCACGGTGATTACGTCGAAAAGTAATCATGTTTATACATAACTTTTGGTAACAAATTCATTTTGTTATTTACACTTTTCTTTTTTTATGGACCATCGGATGTTGAAAAGAACAGCCCTCGTATATTGCTCTTACCTCAACATCGCAATAAAAGAAAACAATAATGGTAGAATAGTCTATCAGTCTAATGAAATGAAACAATTTTACAAAGCAGAATGGCATTCATACATAAAGTAAACTACATTCAAAATACGCTAGAATTCACAACATAATCAAATAAATATACTGACTGTCAGCTAAATTGTATAATATTTTAATTTAAACAATCTTACTCTCTATAAGCGAATGAAAATTTTATTATGTCACCATTTTATTTAATGTAAATATGAATGTGTATATATTGGGGTTTTACATAAATGAATACAAGTGTGTATATAAGCCTACAGTACATTTTGGAATAAGTAAGTGAATAATATGTTGTTTGTGAATCAGCATATAAATAATTAGTTTGTACTATGTAATTATTTAGCAAGTGAATATAAAAACTGAATTTCAATAATGTAAACCTAACATGAACGTAAGTTACAATGATATTTTTATAGTAGGTTATTTTACGACGCTGTATCAACATCTCAGGTTATTTAGCGTCTGAATGAGATGATGCCGGTGAAAGAGTCCAGGGTCCAGCACCGAAAGTTACCCAGCATTTGCTCATATTGGGTTGAGGGAAAATCTCGGAAAAAAACCTCACCCAGGTAACTTTCCCCGATCGGGATTCGAATCTGGACCACCTGGTTTCGCGGCCAGACGCGCTAACCGTTACTCCAATGTGTGGACCATAATGATATTGAAAATCATGGACTTCACACGATGTAACTAATGATATCAATAAGAACACTAATTGTAAGATGGGATATATTATCCCGAAACGTGTTTGTTCATAAAAACAACAAGTTGTTAACTGTATAGGCAATCAAAATATAGGCCTAATAAAAATAATAAAGTATAATAAATGTTAAGTCTATAATAAAAATACAGGATTTCCAATTGAATGATTAAAACAAGGTTGTTGGAATCTTATACTGACAGAAATAAATACTCGTGTGCATACTTTTGCTTGCAGGGTGTCTGATACGATAAGCTAGTCGCTATAGCATCCACAGAGGAAGAGAGGGAGCTCTTCAGGCTCTCGGAAAGCCAACCGTACGAGTAGAACCATTAGGCTGCTCAAGCGATTTTTAATATTTTCACATCATCTTTTGAAGACCTTGTAGTTCACAAAATAAGCCAATTTTTTGTATTCGCTCTTTCTCTTCATTATCTTCATTTATTTGAAAATTGAATCAAATCCTCAACATGATAGGTTTTTTAAGGTTTCCTGGCCAGTTCTACGCCGGACTTGAAAGTGTAAAGCAAGAGCTGTTTTTCTTCCTTGAGACACATTCTGCGGTGCTTAAAATGGTTGCTATAGTTAACAAAGGCTCTCGTCGCATTTTCTCTTAAGTAACCGGTTGATACTTTCAGTGGCAGTCAGCCGCGGCATCGCGTTACTCAGTATCCAGCAGGACACTAATTAGCCACCACAATTCACCAAGTTGCCTTTTTTTCCCTCTCTCTAACTCCCTCTCTCTTCCTCCTTCCATCCTTTTGACATGTCTTGAATGTTATTACAGCCTATTATTACAGTGATGAAGATAGGATGCACAGAGCTTTAATGACTAGGAACACCGACGGACAATACAACCCCGCCGGCGCCTCTACACCGCCAAATGATGGAAATTGCATCCTTCTCTCCTTCCCTCCTGCTAAGAGATTTTCCTGCCAAAGTGAGTGAATATACTTATCTTAAAATAGATTCTGTCTAATTTTACCATCAAATAGTGTATGTATAAGCTAAACTTCTATTAACAAACGCCTATTCATAAATCTTGTTTATAACAATGACCTCATTTTTCTTCTAGTGACGGACCAGTCGCCTATTAATCTGGAGCTTTTACTTTTTAACTGGATATACTTTGTTTGTTGCCATTCATCCAAGTATGCACCTCTAAACTAATACAGAAAACTTGTAGATCACTTTGCAGCGATAGATGTTACTACTTCTTTATTATGAGACATTGATCGTTATGATGATAATGATGATGATGATGATGATGATGAATATGCTAGCAGTAGTGGACGTGACGATAAGTGAAATTCCGGCAGGTTGAATATTTCGTGAAAATCTGCTACTGAAATTCAAGTTAATAATTATATATAATAATACATTTTCAGTCAAATACACTTTTCAATTTGTGAGGTCAGATAACCTGTTACATCACAATATTTAGTACGAAGTCACTAATATTTTCGACTTTAAAACGTCATCTTCAGGTGCATGAGATGCAAACAATATTTAAAATAGGTGAGAAGTTGATCTAGCAATTAATAACATGGTAAGTAATGCACGTACTGGCATTTACAATTATATAAATTTTGTGCCTCTTGAGGTAAACTGTACATGGTAAAGCTGAACACTGATGCTAGATTTTCGTATGTATATAAGACAAGGAGAAGGCACAGCATGATATTAACCTTATACAATTAAAGGCTAAGTATCTCATTAGATTGTATCATTGAAATTAAATTTGTACAGTTTGATATTAACTATGTTAAAATGTTAAATATAATGCATAAATTTAAAAGAGATGGAGAAGCTGTGATGCAAATGCTGTTGGTGGGAGAGCACGCAGTCTAATTCGTCGTGGTGAATGCCATAGTTGTCTGAAAATATTTTAGTCAATAGGTTATTATTAATTTTGAAAAGGTTGTGAGAGCTGGTATCAGCGTTTCTTAAAGGTTTATTATATTTGTACTTACATAGTTGTTCAGTTGTTTGCATCCAGACAAGGGGGCGTGTTTCACCCGACGTTACATGTTTTAGACTGAGTGATGATGTATGGACAGATAACTGAGAGGGGATGCCAGGAGTGACTATTCGATAACATGTTATTTTATTAAGTGATATAGGGGATTACGTAAATTTGGTATTTGCTCATTTAATAATGGATTATTAGGGTCTTGATTTTTTACAATAAAAAACTCTTCTGCAGTATTGATAAGGTGTGAATTATTTATTACTTTTAAAATTTTTAAGGTGTTTTGTATACTGTTAATTTCGTGGCCTGAATCAATAAGATGAGTAGCAAATTTAGATTTATTCCTGTTATTATGGAAATCTGATTTATGTTCTTTAAATCTAATGTGGAAGTTTCGTTTGGTTTGTCCTATGTATTTTCTATTGCAATTTTTACATTGTAATTGATAAATACCACTTTGTGAGAATTTATTCGTTTTACGCAATTTGTTGGGAATGATGCTATTTATTTTGTTGTTAGTTCTGAAAGTGATATGTATATTTTCTTTTTTAAAAAATGAAGTTAAATGATTATTAATTTTTCCAAAATATGTCATTGGGCATCTAATTATATCTCTTTTTGGGTTTATGGGTTGTAATGTGGTGAAATTTTTATTTTTATTTCCTAGTTTCTTGATTCTATTTCGGATATAATTTTCAATTGCATTTCTGCTGAAGCCATTGTTTGTGGCGAGTTGTATTATGTATTTTCTTTCTTTTGTATAAGCTGTTTGACTTAAAGGGATATTTATTAAGCGGTCAATGAGATACCTAAATTTACATAATTTTTGTGAATATGGGTGGTTAGAAGTTTTATGTATAGTATAATCAACTGAAGTAACTTTTCGGTAAATATTGTAGGTGAGTTTGGATTTATTTACTTTAATAGTTAAATCAAGAAAATTGATTGTTCTTTGTACTTCTTCCTCGTAAGTAAATTTTAGGCTAGGATGTAATTTAATGTAAAGAATCAGAAGATGATGTGCCATTGTGTATGATTAGGGTATCATCTGCATATCGGGAATAATTTTTTATGTTATGCTGATTTTGTATGTTGGGGATGTTTTTATTTTCTAAATTTTGTAGAAAGATTTCTGCTATAAGGCCGGATAAAGGGTCACCCATGGCTAAACCTTTAACCTGTTTATATATTTTCTCATTGAAGGTGAAATAATTTTGTTGTAAGGAGGTATGTAACAGGTTTTCTAGTTGTTTTACTAAAATGGGGTCAAGTTTGAGCTCTAATAGTTTTGTGGTAATAATGTGAATAGTTTCTTCAACGGGGATGTTGGTATAAAGATTTTCAATATCAAGGGAAAGTAGTTTATCTTGTTTATTGATTTTTAATTTTCTTAAACGTTGTATTAGTTGTTGTGTATTTGACAAAGTATATTTATTATCAATAGGTAAAGTCTTTTTTTAGGAAGTGTAAAAGGAATTGATTAATTTTGTGGTTCGGAGCGTGCATACTATTGACTATTGGTCTCATAGACAGAGTTGGCTTATGAGTTTTTGGTACAGTTTTTAAGACAGGAACACTGGGATTTTGATCAATATATTTATAAGATTTTGATGTTGATATTATGCCGGGAGCTGACTTCATAGCCTGTTTTATTTGTTTTTGGTACTGCTCAGTTGGATCAACCTTCAATTCCGTGATTTGATTTTTGGTAATGAATTCTAAAGTTTTGTTTACGTAGGCTATTCTTCTTTTTTCATTAATACTATAGAGTCTGACTTATCGGCTTTAACATGTATTATTTCATTTTGTTTTAATTTCTTTCCCAATTTTAATTTTTTTTTGTGTTCAAATTTGGCTTTTCGTAACGATTTATCTATTTTTGGATCATTTATATATTGTGTAATAATTTTGGCAGTTTTGTATCTAAGGTGTTCTAATGATTTTCGCGGCTAAACGCTCTAACCGTTACTCCACAGGTGTGGACTCGCCATCTGATAACTGCTTGTCGAATACCAGTGTCAAATATTCGGAGGATGAAATAATGCTAATAGAAAAAGGTAAGAGAAACGAAAAATTCCCCGGTAGTTGATTTTATCGCAAATCTTAGATGGATTATTTGACTAATTGACTAATTGATTGACTGACTGACTGAATAGCTTACAATAGGTGACAGATTGAAACTGATTGACTGAATGATTGGCTGACTGAAAATAGGTGCTAGATTGAAACCACTTGACTGATTGACTTACAATAGCTGAATGATTGAAGCGTATTGACTGACTGACAATAGCTAACAGATTGAAACGAATTGACTGATTAACAATAGCTGACTGATTGAAGCGTATTGACTGACTGACTGACTGATAATAGCTGACCGATTGAAAAGAGCTGATTGACAATAGTTGAGAGATTGAAAGAGGCTGACTGACTGATTGATTGATTGACAATAACTGATTGAAACGGGGTAATTGACTGACAATAGCTGGCTGAAACGAGCATACTGACCGATTGACAGATTGAAACGATTTGACTTACTGATTGAAACGATTTGACTTACTGATTGAAACGATTTGACTTACTGATTGAAACGGGCTTACTGACTGATTATTTCACAATATCTGACAGATTGAAACGAATTAACTGACTGACTGACAGTAGGTGACAGATTCAAACGGGCTGACCTACTGACAACAGCTGACTGCTGACTGACTGAAACGAGTTAACTGACTGATTGACTGACAAATATGACAGATTGAAACGGGCTGACCTATTGACAATAGCTGACTGCTGACTGACTGAAACAGGTTGACTGACTGACTGACAAAGATGACAGATTCAAACGTGCTGACCTACTGACAAAGCTGACTGCTGACTGACTGAAACGGGTTGACTGACTGATTGACTGACAAATATGACAGATTCAAACGGGCGGGCGAACTGACTGACTGACTGATTGACAGACTGACAATAGCTGACTGATTTAAACGGGCTGACTGACTGAATGACAGAGATGAGAGATTGTAACAGGCTGACTGATTGATTGACTGACTGACAATAGGTGACTGATTGAAACGGCTGACTGACTGATTGAATGACAAAGATGACAGAATGAAACGGGCTGACTGACTGACTGACTGACTGACTGACTGACTGACTGACGGATTGACAATAACTAATTAATTGAAACAGGTTGACTGACTGAGTGACAAAGATGACAGATTGAAAAGGGCTGACTGATTGACTGACTGACAATAGCTGATTGATTGAAACGGTTGACTGGCTGACTGATAATAGGTTACAGATTGAAACGGACTCACTAACTGACTGACAATAGCTGACAAATTGAAACGAGCTGACTAATTGACAATAGTCGACTATTGAAACGGTCCGACTGACTGACTGACTGACTGACTGACTGACTGACTGACTGACTGACTGACTGACTGACTGACTGAATGACTGACTGACTGACAATAGGTGACAGGTTGGAGAGACTGACTCACTGATTGACGGAATATAGGTGACTAAGTGATTGACTGAATATAGCTGACTGATTGAAACGTGCTGACTGATTAACAATAGCTGATTGAAATGGGTTTACTGACTGACACTGATAATAGCTGACAGATTGAAACGGGCTGACTGACTGATTGACTGGCAACAGGTAACATGTTGAAACGGGCTGATTGACTGATTGACTGACAGTAGGTGACAGATTGAAACGGGCTGACTGATTGGCAATGGCTAACAGACTGAAATTGATTGATTGACTGATTGACAATAGTTAACAGATTGAAACGGATTGACAGACTGACTGACTGGGTGACTGACTGACTGACTGACTGACTGACTGACTGACTGACTGACTGACTGACTGAGAATAGCTGACCGAATAATCGATTGAAAGGACTGGACTGAATGACCATAGTGATTTCCCAGATCAGACTAAATTACCGGACCAACTTATCGACAGTTTATCATTGCTCCTTTCTTTCAGTCACAAGTGGTATCCATCAAAAGATGAGTGAGGTATACATGATGATTTTTGGCCTTTCACTTCGCGATGGAGGATTGAATCTCGGAGAAGACATGTCTTCGTCCCTTGTAGCGATTGCTGGCGCCCTTCGTTGTCTAATGAGCCCGCTGCCACGCCAGTTTCAATTAGGACAATGAAGCATCGCTGACTATCAAGCTCTTCAAATTCAGCGATTCCAACTTTCTCGCTGATAAGGTTTTAAATCCAAACAGTGGACCAACATTACCATTAAAACAGTTATTCAACTTATCTAGATAGTTTATATTATAGAGCTGTTATACTGTGTAGTGTTTATATGTTTTCAGACACTAATTAATATATATGTAACTTCACGTGTAAATTATAGAAATGTATTTACATAGAAAATAACTTATAAATATTTTATTATGCAATAATTTATGTAATGATTTATTCAACTTACCAAACTTAAACATATTTCAGTCGGTTATTTAACTCTATATCAACTGTTACTCTATATCAACAGAGCGGTTGCCTAGCATCCGTCGAATTCAACAAGGGTTACCAAATTGTCATTACTAGGGTAAGAATTATATGCACTTGCATTGCGCTTTATGCGCCTCTGACTTTAGGTACCAGTACGTAATTGCTTTAGGGTGGGGGATTTCAGTGTGTTTCGTTCAGCAGTGAACTTTAGTTGATCGGTTAAATTACGACCGAATACTGCTATTCGTAACAAGCAACATTCAACGTCTTGTAAAGAAGAATAATAGCAAGATGCCGAGGACGAAATTTGTGACTTTATTTCAAATGAAGAAATTTGTAATAATGATACAGATTTTGAGATAATGCTTGTGTAAAATATTCCAAACATTCCTCCATTGTCTCTGCAGAAGTGGAACGAAGTTTCTCTAGATATAAAGCTGTGTTTTCTAGCATCAGGCAATCGTTCTACTTTCAAAATTTGAAAATGTGTTTTATTATTCACTGCAAAAATATGAAATGTAAAATTATGTAAAACAAATACGTAATACACTATCGTATTAACATAGTGAAATAATAAGGCTGATACTTGTCAATGTCATATTAGTGTATTTTCTACAGACAGAAAATAAAATTATACAAATCTGGCTTTCAGGTAGTAGCTCCCTGTAAAGCAGGTTTGAATAATTTCAAGGAAAAATTGTTCGCGCGCTAAGCGAAGGGTCCCGGGATCGATACCCGGCCCCGGAACAATTTTTGCTTGAAAAGAAAATAAAATGTCTTTAAAATAATGCAAATTTTCTTTAACAAAGAAAATGATGTCTTGATATTTTTCTTTAGCAGATAGTTGTGTTTCGAAGTCAAAGGAGTGGCTTTCAACCACCCAAATGCAGAGATCTAACTTACCGTGATGATAAGCATGAGTTCAAACGAACGAAAGACACTGCGTTAACTCACCCCAACTCTAAGACGTATTCAAAGTCAGAGGCGCACGAAGCGCACTGGTAGTATAACGGCATATATTTCTCAGGCCTAGTCATTACCAAAAAGCAGGACAAGTTGGGTTCAAAAGCAGGACACCTAAAATTTTGCAATACCGTAATCATAGTTCTTAAAAATTTCAACAAGTGTGCCAGAACTATACTTTTAGGCCTACATAGTAAATAATTAATAAAAAAAAAAGAATATACTGTAGTATCTTAGTTGTATTCCTGGGATGAATCGATCTTGTTGAGGAGATCATTCCTGTTTGTAATGTAGTCATAAAACTGACCACATGACAAGTCTACATTGAATTTTACACAGTTAATCCATTTCATAGACACAACATCCAGTCTGTTGCGCTCCTTTGTCCATTGAGAATTAATCAATGAGAAAATCCTTTCTACATTTGCGTTGTCAGAAGGAATTGCAAAAAATAACTCGGCCAATTTTAACAATTTTGAACAACATACTATATTAACATTATTGAAATAGTCTACCTACTTTTTGTGTATAGGAAAAGCAGAGAACTCAGTAGGTCTATCTTGTTTCTGTTTTATCATATAATTTTGAAGATTTGAAAAATTATCAAATAATTTGACATCATCAATGACAACTTCATTTTTATTCACATGCTGCACTGTTTCTTCAATTGTTGACCAAGTCAATTCAGTATCCAATGTCATCCAATAAAATGATTCAAATTCTGCCATTGACTTGACCCACTTATTGAGGTGTTCAAGACAAGAAGCATATACCTCGCACACCTCTCAACTGAATTTTTCACTCTCTCTTTCCATTCCACCTCTTTGTGTTTTTGTAAAACTTCTTTTACTTTGAGTGGGATAAATTTATGATTTAATCTGTTCTTTAGCACATTAAGTGTCTCTTCAAGCAGTTGCTTCACTTCAATAAGTGAAATGTCTTGTCTCTCTATTGATTGAATCTTTCCATGAAATACAGACACAAGTGACTGACAGAATAACAAAATAATAATCTTCACTTAAATTATGGAAGAAAAACTTCTTTAAAATTATACATCTTTAATTTGTTGGAGGATGGCCTATGGACAAGAAATAAGACTTTAGAGCTGGATACATTTCAAGGATATGGTAAATAGCAGGAAAAAGGAACAACCAACGGGTCTTCGAATGGCTTAACAACACTTTGTACTTTATGTCTACAAACGCACAGAATTCTTTTAATATTTCATTCAAAACTGTATAAATGGAAAAGTAGTTGAAGATTTTCAGTACAAGGCTCTCAACATTAACTGGTAATAAATCCACACCATGCTGAATGCAATTGTGTAACATATGGGCTGGACACCCTACACCAGTGGTCGTCAGCACTCGCTGAAATGGGGAAAGGGTAAGCGGAGTCGTCCCGTGTGCCCCCTCGTGCAGCAGGAAGAGGTAGAGAGCATACCCGCTAGCAGCTACGATTGCACCATAGAGCAGTGTGTTCTCCGCGGGTAAGAAACTCTAGTCCCAGGGTGCTCTGTGCTGATGACCGCTGCCCTACATCTATTAAACTTTTGTTTAGCAGTAAATTCAAATTTGAGAAAACATTAGTCTCATCACCTCTTCTTATTCCATCAAAATTGATATTGCAATTATCCGCCCCAAATGCAACACACTTAATTCCAATAACTTTCTCACAAAGAATATCTGAAATCAATGTAGAAATTGTCTGTGACTTCTCATTTCCAACACTTCTTATATCTAATAACTTTGTTTACAATCCTCCTTGCCTGGAGTTGAAAAATTGAATAACCACGGGAAATATTTTAACATTCCCATGGTTACTTCCATCTGTGGAGACTCCTATATAAGACACCCTATCCACTTCCTTCATAGGCCTACATTTTTCTATGGAATGTGGTCCAATTACACAGTTAATAATAGCCTCTGACTTCGTCCGTGAATAACCAATTTTATTTCCAATTTCAGAATCTGGAAATATTTTCGAAGGTAACCTTGAAATACAGTCCATTGTTTTGTAACTGCAGTGATGGACAACATTACGATAAGCTAAAGTTTCTTCTGCAGCATGTACTTTATCGGCCAATGGAGAATTTACTTTACAAAATTGTTCGGTTAGCTTTGAAAAAAAAAAAAAAGACGCACTCCGTATATTACTTTTATGTTTTGTTGTGGAAACGTGAGTTTCTAGATCAAGTGCCCCTTGATTAGCAACAGAAACATATTATGTACAGCTGTCAAAAAAAAAGTGGCCGCACTCGTGAACAGCGAATATTTTCAAAGTCCACTTCGGGTCGCGGCGATGTTACACGATGCATGTGCTTGTACAAGGAGTTCGGAACTATAAAAGTGTTCTATATCTGCGCCTCGTAGACCAGCGGTAGAGTGCTTGTTTAATGGCTCAAAGGTCGTGGGTTCGGGCCTTATTCAAGTTTTCATTTTATTTTTTAATCGTTCTTTAGCGATGTAAATGATATTCAAATTATCATTTATATCCAGTTATTGTTCTTTATGTATATCACGTTATTTATATTTTGTTATCGTTCTTTAGAGATATGAATAAAATTCAGGTCATCATTTGTATTCTGTTATCGTATTATAACGATATGAATAATAATTATTATTGTATCTCCAATGGGGGTTAGCCCTATTTTACATATGTATGTTAGGGCTATAGTTTTATACACAAAAAAGATAAGCATAAAGAGAAATGGAAAAGAAAATTAAATTAGCTTACGCGATGTAAACAAAACATAAGCAATCCGTAAATTAGGCACTGCGATTGCAAAACAAATGTCAGGTATCAATTTGAAACATACAAAAACATTAACAACACACATACGTAACACTTCTATAACACAAATATGCAGCTTACCGTACCATACATAATAAATTAATACACAATAGTCACACAAACACAATCAAACTATAATTACGACATTGCGACGACATCAAGCATCCCATAACTGACTCACATACATAACAAATCAAGCATCCGTTACAACTCACACTTCAACATAGTAACCACACTTTTAAAAGTTACAAATTTGGCTCCAAGAAGAATAAATAGGACACTGTTACTAATTAGTATTCTTCTACAATTTCTTAAATACATCTGTAATAAATCTGTGAAATTCCGATATGAATAATATTCACGTTTTTTATATTGTTATCGTTCTTTAGCGATTTAAATAATATTCAAGTTATCATTTATATTGTTTTCCTTCATTAGCATTATAAAACAATATTCAAGTTATTTATATTGTTATTGTTCTTTCGCAATATATTAATTAAACAAACCGATATTTATCATTTATATTCTGTTATCGTTCTTTAGTGATACTGTATAAATAATATTCAACTTATTTATATTGTAATCGTTCTTTAGCGATATAAATAACATAAATTTAATATTAGGTTTTGAAAAATCCAGTTGCATAATACTGGTATTAGTTTTTCTTTTTGTATTATTACATTATACTATCTTGAACCACAATAAAATGAAAAGGAGTAACGAGGAATTGAACCTGAGACGTTGACATCTAAATTCCGACGTTCGTCCGCTGAGCTACGAGGACAAAAGTGTGAAAACATTTTCGGAAAAATTGGCCCAATCACACTCTAAGATTTTCTGATGATTCGTAGAAGCTAGTCCAGGATGCGGGGGACAAAGGCTAATTGAGATTTCCCGGTCTCTGACCGGGTCAAACATCCTGATAGAATTAATATTTAACCCTTGCCGTGACTTTCGGTGAAGTCCGGAGGGCCCAATTAGTCAAATCCACTCTCCTCATCTCCACGCTTGGGCCCCCTGGAATTTAATAAGATGCGAAAGAGATAGTGATGTGCGGAAAGCAACGGGATGTTACCGCATTTAGGCCTATCCTTCCCAAGAAAACTGCAAACATGAACAAAGGAAGCTTTTAATAGAAGAAGAAGGATCTTCTGCGGACCTCTGGAAAAAGAACTAAGGAAGAGACTAGTGAAGTGCTTTGTGTGGAGTGTGGCATTGTATGGGGAAAGAACATGGACATTACGACGAAATGAAGAGAAACGAATTGAAGCATTTGAAATGTGGATGTGTAGAAGAACGGTGCGTGTGAAGTGGACAGACAGAATAAGAAATAAAATTGTGTTTGAAAAAGTGAGTGAAGAAAGAATGATGCTGAAACTGATTAGAAAGAGAAAAAGGAATTGGTTGGGTCTCTGGTTGAAAAGAATAATAGACGACATTAGGATACGTGGATCATATGCGGAGACTAAGAGGAAGGCAGAAAATAGGAAAGATTGGAGGTTGCTGGGTTTGCAATGGAAGACCTGCCCATGGACAGAACATTTATGTGTGTATGTTCAGAATGCCTGGAATATCGTGTCTAAGAACAGTCGCTATTTGCAAAGACTAGTCAATTCCATGCCCACTAGACCGCAAGATGATAGAGATAAGAGGAAGATAGACTAAATATTGAATTTGGCTTTTTGTTTTGTTTTTTGAACGCTTGTTTGAATGTTTTAAGGCCGACGCCAGTAAATTTGTTATGTTTATGCCACGAAAGATATTTTATTGAGAATAAAATCTTTTTTCTTTCCATTTGCAGCCACAATATCATAATGATAATGACAAAGTCATGGCATAATATATTAATGAACCTGATGTTAATTACTAAAATAATCATAAAAGAGAAAGGAGCCATTATGTCTAGTTTGTCTCTCTCTAAAACAGAACAAAAAAGGACATAAAAAGCACGAGGTTGTAGTCGAACGCAGGACCTCATGAATAAGAGGCCTGAACGCTACCATTATGCTATCGAATAACACACAGTATACTTCAATTATAACTGTAGATATCAGCCAACGTGGTCCAACAACATGTAACATCGCTTGGCTCCGAATTGTAGCGAAGATACCCGAAGGGAACTTTGTTTGAGGAGAGCGGCCACTTTTTCTTTTGACAGCTGTACCTGACTTGCATACCAAACATTCTGTTTCTTCACCTGTACGTCCTTTTTGGAAACAGTTGTTGTATTTTCTTTCTAGACTATACGGCATTTCGGAAGGCGGTCGGCTGCTATATGCGCCGTAGCATTTATGGTATTTGACGTCACAAGCTTGTACACTAGAACCAATCGGAATCAGTCAGTTACAAGTACTTCTCGAGTTCGTTGTTCATGTGTGAGTGTTTCAATACATTGAATAAGAACTACTAACATTTACTGTGCGTGTATAAGATAAATAAATGAAAGAAGAGACTGTAAAAAGACAAGTACTGCACAGGCAGGAACGGAAAATAGTGTTTAAGGCGTGTAATTATTTTAAAAACGTTGATGAGCAGAACTCTGCCGGCCATCTTGATGTTGGCTGCAACGTTGCCAACGCGCAAGAAACGACTGCAGAAGCATGTGTTGTGGAATTGAGAACCGTGCAAAGAATATTGTTAGTGAAGAAAAGAGGGTTTGTTTGGTTTCATGCTTACAGTAATTAATGGCTAAAATCATTATTGTCTTTTGATAATTTAAATTCTCTCCTGCGCTATTTGTATTGCACGTATGCGTGAAGTACGATGTGTCAATGTTGTACGCTGCTTTGCTTTCTCTATCTGTCTCTCTCGACGCAAACGCTAGCAGACTACAGCCTTTCGAATTGCCGTCGACTCTAGTTCTACAGTAAATTTGCACTCTCGTTACCCATGATTCACTATGGTGCACACACAAGGTTACAGACCCAGACAAGTTGCTATGTGCTATCACAGTTTCACAAATCAACAAGAAATATGGCGGTAATATACTCGTACTAATCTTCAGGCCCCGCCACAAAGGGACATGGAGGTTGTAGAAAGTAAGACTCAAGGGATATGGAGGTTGTAGAAAGTAAGACTCAGAGGATAAATAGATACACGTCTACGATTCACACACACTAGGGGCGCTAGTGTACTATTTAAGTCATAGTTTACTGGAAATAAATTATTATAATGAAACGAAAATAGGTTAATCGCTTGTGGGATGATTATAGATTATAATGAAGTTATTTTAAGATAAAGTTATAAGCTTATTAAGAAAATACGGACAATTATAACATTTTTAAAATTAAATACGGACGGCAGGACAAAGCATTAAAATACGGACATATCCCTCTAAATACGGATATCTGGTAACCCTACATTCAACCAGACTGTAACATATAGGAGGCATAATAAAAACAATTTTAAATTATAAATCAAATATTATTCATTGTACTTTATATAGACTATTACTATTCGTGCTCTGAAACTTTCGTGGATATTTGTAATTTAAAGTCGGGTTTATATAAAATAAAGAGTAAGTAGTTCTATGTTAGTAACCTACTATCGCAGATCTTTTGGCCTCTGAAATTCACTTCCATTCATTGTCTACTAGACAGTGTGACAGCCAAGTTGTCAGTTTTGTACAAATGTATTTGAAATTGAAAGTACTCCAAATAACATTATTTTTAACATAAAAAAATTAATCGGCCACCGGCAGCTCACTTCAAAATTAAATGCTCATACTATACTTATTTTAACAATAATGGTAGTATGACTTTACAAGAACTGACATTCTTCAAAAGCATGTTATACTGAACATGTAAAATGTACATGTGGCAACACCGACCACGTGGGTGGGTGCAGTGTTTTCGCATTCCTAACAGATTATTTCCCAAACCCAATTCCGTAAAACTGTTCTGACTACGTGTTAGTAGCTCATCTCTTTCAACACGTGTGATGCTATAGTGTGCGCGAAAAATGCTGCGAGGTTGTGAATTTCCTTGTAATTGTTAATTTGTGCAATTATTCAACAATGAATGGAAGTGAAAACATATTAACTTACATTTTGGACAATTTAGGAAACTCATTTACAAGAACAGATTATTGCTATACAAAAGGGAAGGCCAGCCCTAACTCTACCTGCTTACATGTATTCATGTAGGCTAATTTATTACAGGTTTCATTCAAGAAGGTGTCATTTTGTACTGTTAACTTTTTTTCTCCACTTAAGAAATATGCAGGAGCCGCCACTGATTATAGGTATGAATCTGACTGAGGAATTTAAAATTTGACTGAATATGCCTAAATATTTTGAATTTAAGGACTATCACGAAAATACCCTTGTATTATCATGAAATTATACCAACCCTCCTAGAGTGCTAATATTTGTGTTTATTTATATTGCTTGACTGTAATTATTGTATAAATTTATTTCAGGTAAAAATGTTGACATGTAACTTCCTGTAACCTAACAATAAACACACAATAAAAACATTACTGTTTTTTTTTTATTTGAACCTTATTTTTGAACCAAAACCTTAGTATCATGCAATTAGCCTAGTCTGCTCTATAAAGAGATTAAGAGGGCCCACAGAGGCTGCCAGTATCAGATTTCAGTTCGCTACTTGATGTCAGATAAGCAATATATATCGTATAAATTGTAAGATACTTGAATTGTGTTGGCTGGCTTTTTGAAGGACGAATCCGAGATATATCCATGTAAAGTCAGCGCAATGGATGATTGGAGAAAGTAAACAGTCACTCAAAATCACATACTCTTTGCCTCTTCGTGAGGTAGACCTATAGGAGGAGAACACAAGCTACGGCGTGTTTTCATTCTCCAACTACCTATTATGCTGACTGTACCTAGGCTCATATTGACCCATTATGCACTTCATATACGAATATTGTTCCGGCCTGGCAGGTGACTTAGATGACAATCGTAAATTCAATGCTGACAGACAGATCGTCCTGTATCAGCCCAGTCAGAGCCAGGTTTCATCCCAAGACGAGCAGACCTACAAGATAAACCCAGGACCTCGAGCCCAAAGTCCTTACATGCATAACAGTACCGATACGCGTAGGCCTACTACTCCCAAGACCTCATTGCAGGCTATTTTTAAGTATTGCCTACGATAGATGAAATGAAGGGAAATAATAATAATAATAATAATAATAATAATAATAATAATAATAATGATTTATTTTAGCTGGCAGAGTTAAGGCCGTAAGGCCTTCTCTTCCACTCAACCAGCAAAAAGTGTATATACATATGCATGAACTTACACAGAATCCAACAATTTGATTTAGATGAGAGTTACATGTATACAAAAGTTATTTACAAATTAAATAACAAAATACTATGAACTATTAATTAAACACTGAAATAAACTGTGTAGCAGAATTAAACTAAAATACATAGAATGTTAATATATTTCAAATAATATTAGATAATAGAAAGAGATTATTACGAGACAATTAAAATACAGCACAATCAGGATGATGTCTAAAGAAAAAAGTAACAATGTAGTCAGTGATAGTTTAAATCAGTATGATTGGAGTGAAATGCTAATAAGGTTATCTTTTAAGCTGTTCTTAAAGGTGTTTATTGTCTTGCAGCCCCTAATACTTTGTGACAAGGAATTCCATTGACGCGAGGTGGATATTGTAAAAGATGAGGAATAACAAGATGTTCTATGAAGAGGTATACTTAGCGTGCCACAGATAAGTGATCTGGTATTTACGTCGTGGTTAGAGTATAGATAAGAGAAACGAGACGAAAGGTAATTTGGTGTTGAAGTGTGCAGAATTCGAAAGAGTAAAGACAAAGAGTGTAAAGTTCTACGTTCTTTAAGTCGGAGCCACGAGAGACTTGCGAAGGACGGTGATATGTGATCATACCATCGGATGTTGCACACGTATCTGACGCACATATTCTGAGCTCGCTGTAACTTGACTGACAATTCAGAACTTAGGTCACTTAACAAAACGTCACAATAATCGAAGTGCGGCGTTACTAGGGTTTGCACTAGGGTAAGTTTTAGTTGCTGGGGCAAGAAGTTTCTCAAGCGACTCAAACAGTGAATGGAGGAACAGATTTTTTTTATCGTTTCTTTAACTTGAAAATTCCAACTTAGATTATTATCAAAAAAGAAGCCAAGATTTTTTACGACAGATGAATAAGGGATTAGCGTGTTGTTAAGGGTAACAACTGAAAGATTACTGTTATTAAGGGAGTTAACTAAACGCTTATGTCCAATAATTATGGCTTGAGTCTTACTTGGATTAAGTGCGAGTCCGAAATTGGCCGCCCAAGTGGAGACAGTGGCTAGGTCACAATTTAACTTGTCAATCGATTCATTGATCGTATTGGGTCTGGAATGTATGTAAAGTTGTAGGTCGTCGGCATAGAGGTGATATCGGCAATACTGTAAGTTCTTTGATACGTCATTAATGTAGATAGAGAAAAGTAGTGGTCCTAATACGGAGCCCTGCGGCACTCCCGCCTTTGTGCATCACCATTAATATCTGCTTTCTTCACTACAACAAAATTCCATTGCAATCATTCTCATGGGGGCAGATAAAAGAGTTATTTTTTTCTTCCACCTTGTTATTAATGTCAAAAAAAGTGACTGTTACAAATTTTGGCTACTCGAACGCAATTACAAGGACGGTAAAAATAATTTTCCTTGGTGCCGTTTACAGAAAGAAAACACAATTTTATTGGAAAAATTATTGGAACAGATACCCTAAAACTGTTGAGCTATTTTTAAACATATCCCCTACCGGAATTGAGACATTTGTCATACCATGGGATCGACAGGGAAGTGTAGATGGCTATCACACACTGGTTCCGATCCCAGGCGGCACACTTCTACGACACAGGGATACAAACTTTGATCCCAAGGTATGACAAATGTCTCAATTCCGATGGCGAATATGTTGAAAAATAGCTTAACAATTGCTGTATCTCTTTCAATAAATCTTTCCACGATATTGTGTTTTCTTTCTGTAAAAGGTCCCAGGCAAACTTACTTCCTGGACGGCCCTCGTAAGTGCGCTCGAGTGGCCAAAATTTGTATACGCACTTGTTTTGACATTATTAACATGATGGAAGAAAAAATTTAACTTTTTTATCTGTCCCCATGAGAATGTTTGCTTGTGAGCTAGGAAACTTGAATCGTGTTTCATATTATATTGTAGCACCAGTGCATTATATTAATATGGGTCCTTCAAAAAGAAAGGAAGCAATTTATTCAGAAGGACTAGAAATAATAAAAAAAAAATCATGTAAGATTTTTAGGACTGAAAAAAAAACCTCATATTACTCAGTTTCGTCATTATGTTGGAGAAAGCAGCAATATAGAAAGTTACAGTGACAGCAATGATCCCTTCTCATCTTTGAACACGGTGACAGAATATGAACCTAACTCGGACATGCATGCATTATGGGACGGAAAGCCGCATATTTGTGCTATAGAGGATTGCGTTTAAGAAGTGTTGTAACTGCTTTTCTGTATATCTGAAATTGATGCCTGGTGTTTGCTTTGCTGTCGCAATGTCTAAATTACGGATTGCTTGTGTTTTGTTTACATTGTGTAGGCTACTTTATTTTTCTTTTCTATTTGTCTTTATGGTTACAGTCAATATATGTAAAATTATAGCCCTAGCATACATTTGTAAAATAAGGCTACACCCCTTAGACATACAACAATAATAATAATAATAATAATAATAATAATAATAATAATAATAATATAATAATAATAATAATAATAATAATAATAATAATACTTCGGACGTATGACCTCTGTAATGTAGTGTGGATGTCGCCAGCTCGGGGGCTGGGGAATGAAGACTTGATTTAAAGACGCTGAGAAGTGGATAAGCTAAAGAGACAAATATACTGCATTCTTCTCAGAGTCACTGAGCTCAGTCCCGTAAAATAGAAAACTTGATACTGGACACAGAGTCGTTAAACAACCGATTGAAATACATATCGGACAAAAAAAAAAGAGTATAGACTTTTACTAATCCTTTTTTGCCACCAATTGCACCCGTGTCTGGTGTGGATGTACAGGTTTAACTTTAATTAGAGCTGATGACGTACAAAGGCAAGTATAAAACGAAGGAAGTCATAGAACAGAATATGAGGACGTCTGCGTGCTCGTACTTGGTGGGTTACAAGGCTACTGGGAGAGTTGCATGGTGCGTGGCGGGGCGAGAGGGAAGTTAGAGTGGACACTGAATATAGCTGGCTCACTGATTTGTAGCTGCAGTGGGTTGCTGAGGTTACGCTAGCTTCATTAGCAAACACAGAAATCCTAGGTGAACCTCTCTCTCCACCACTATCTACACCCAGGCACACCATCACTTACGGCCGTATCATACAAGAGTGTGTCCTTGTCAACATAGCCAAGGGTATAAAACATAAACGTATATTTTTCAGAAAAATTAACCCGTAGATTTCCCTGACTTTGTTTTCTTTCTTACCATCTCCTTTTGTCGTGGTTCCATTCGTAGCGTCTCCTGGTCTACAACTAGCGGATCCGAATTCAATTTCCGTTGTTTTGCGCCATTCTCACAAGCGTGAATGTCTAGTCGTCGTCATATCCGTCTTCTTATTTGTTAGTCTCATCTCTTCACATTTTTTTTTCTTCTTCAACGATCGAACCATTTGACCCATTTGCTCCTCAGTCTTGTGGGTATTTCGAACAAACAATAAGTTAAACTTTCATGTCCTCTGCTGTAGACCTACCGCAAGTGATATAAACGGATTTATTTATTTATTTATTTATTTATTTATTTATTTATTTATTTATTTATTTATTTATTTATTTATTTATTTACATATTCGTATTTAAGATTACTTATTAACTTTCTTGTCTGTTTGTTTGCTTCTTCCCTCCTTTGCTCAGTTGCTGATTTATTTATTTATTTATTTATTTATTTATTTATTTATTTATTTATTTATTTATTTATTTATTTATTTATTTATTTATTTATTTATTTATTTATCTGTATATTTATTTATTCATTGATTTATTTATTCATTTATAAATGTATTTATTTATTTATTTATCTATTTATCGATTTATTTATCCATCTATTCATGTATTGATTGATTGATTGACTGATTTACTTCTTTACTTATTTATTTATTTATTTATTTATTTATTTATTTATTTATTTATTTATTTATTTATTTATACTTACTTAGGTAAGGTCACATGGCTTTCTCTTACACTCCACCAGGTGACAATAAATACAAGAAGTGAAATTTCACAAAAAGTGAAAAGAACAATATAATAACATATTATAAAATAATAAAATTGACACCATACTTACTTCTGGCTTTCAAGGAACCCGGAGGTTCATTTCCGCCTTCACATAAGTCCGCCATCTGTCTCTATCCTGAGCAAGATTAATCCATTCTCTATAATCATATCCCAACTCCCTCAAACCTATTTTAATTTTATCCTCACGTCTACTCTCGGCCTCCCCAAAGGTCTTTTTCCTTCCGGCCTCCCAACTAACACACTATATGGATTTCTGGATTCGCCCATATGTGCTACATGCCCTGTCCATCTCAAACGTCTGGATTTAATGTTCCTAATTATGTCAGATGATGAATACAATGCCTGCAGTTCTGAGTTGTGTAACTTACTCCAGTCTCCTGTAACTTCATTTCTCTTAGCCCCAAATATTTTCCTAAGCACCTTATTCTCAAACACATTTAACATCTTTTCCTCTCTCAAAGTGAGAGTCCAAGTTTTTAAAAAACTTTCCTCTGAATAGATTTTATGCTAAATGATTTTTCTTGAACATATCCATCTTCATTTCTTTGAGTTTCAATGCTAAAACGTAATTAACAATGTCAAGGAGATCAGCGGTTTTTTACATGTGGAAGTAAAGTGGGCGTATTAGCTATTTCAGGTTATTGCGGATTGTTGGGAAGAATATGACATTTTGGAGTGTATTAGATACCAGTAAATGCTGGACATCATTTTGGCCATGAGTTTTATTGTTACTCGCTGAAGATCAGAGATGTAAATTATTTATGTATTATCCCACGTATTTTCAACAGTAGAAGCTGTTGTGGAGATACTTTTGAGATACTGAAAATAGCAAAGTTGTAGAATCGTATAATACACATCCTAAGTAAAATTATTCATAGAAAATCATGAGCTGTTTCAGCGTTTTATTCGTGCGAGAAATGAACTCTAAATATCAAAGGTTTTGGTACCTATTTATTAAATATTTTTACAGCAGTGTTTTACTAAGGAATAGCATATTTTTACGAGTCACAATTTTCGAGTTACGACGCTATTTTACTGGGAGTGCGATATCCTCATTTATAGGCCTACACATTGCGGTCCATTCTGACCGTATGTTTAGCAGGACATAGGACAACATATGACAGAATATAACAAGAGACAAACATCCAATCTCGTGAGTGAAAAATAAATCTTTTCCAGTGCACATGCCAGGAATCCAACCTCGAACCACTTTACTAAAATTCGTATACGCAATAGACTTAGCCAAGGCGACGCGTCGCGACGGACGCCGATTTTCCATAAAGATAAATAATATCGTAATATTAGAAATGATTAGCTGTTTTGTGTAAATTTGTAAAAAAAAAAAAAAAAAACAGTTTACGCACTGAAACAAAACAGTAAATGGAGTCATAGCAAATGAAGTCAAATGTCTTCATTTTACTGTGTATTTCTTACAGCCTTCCCTCCTTTCTTACTTCCTTTCTATCTATCTCTCTTTCTTCTTTTTTGCGTCCTTCTTTCTTTCTTTTTTCTTTCCTTCTTTCTTTTTTCCTTCTTTCTTTCTTTCCTTCTTTCTTTCTTTCTTTCCTTCTTTCTTTCTTTCTTTCTTTCTTTCTTTCTTTCTTTCCTTCTTTCGTTTCTTCTTTCCTTCTTTCTTTCTTTCTTTCTTTCCTTCTTTCCCTCTTTCCTTCTTTCTTTTCTTCTTTCCTTCTTTCCGTCTTTCTTTCTTTCTTTCTTTCTTTCTTTCTTTCTTTGTTTCTTTCTTTCTTTCTGTCTTTCTTTCTTTTCTTCTTTCTTTCTTTCCTTCTTTCCTTGTTTTCTTCTTTCTTTCTTCCATCCATTCTATCTTTCTTCCTCTTTATCTCCTCTTTCTAATGTCCATGAATACTTTTATTCTTGTGAATTTGCGAGTCCATGCGTGCATTCGGAAATATTTCAGCAAATTAACGGAAATCTAATCTAAAATATAATATAAGAATGCAACTATTTAAGCATCGATAGAACTGTAATAGATTACTGCATCATGAGAAACTAACTTGTTTCGTAATGCACAAATTGTAGCCTATAATAAGAAAATAGCTGTGTAATCTTTGTCCCGCGCCGTGAAATCGTGGTATTAACAACCACGCAATGTAGCCTGTGTGATCATGGTGCGGCACAACGTGAAATCAAAAGTTTGACGTGTGCGTGGCGCGCACTGTCATGGTTTTTAACAGACCGTCATTCTGTGCATCTCGCTAGGAGTACCATGAAATTCACGCGTTTCGTGTTCACATGGTCTCACTTGGCTTTTGCATCAAGAGGATGATGGTGATGATGATGATGATTGTTATTATCATTATTATTATTATTATTATTATTATTATTATTATTATTATTATTTAAGATTAGGCCTACTGGTTTACTGTGCAACTGACAGTGCCACAAATATTTTCTATAGAAGGATGGGCTACAATTCCAGGCATTTTTCTTGAAAATCATGTTCGTGTAGGACTTCTGCTAACGTCATAAATAACAGGAAAACTACGCACACAACCTATTAATAATTTCTCTTCAAACTCTTCTTTGGAGCTCATGATACAAAGACGAATACTGTAGGTCTACAATACAAGAACAATATTTGAGAAAATCTCCAACCTGTTATAAAGAATGTGGCTGTATCATTACTTGGGGTTGGAAGTATATGCACTATAAAATAGTATTGCTAGTTGGTATATATTTAACCACGCCCCCATACGCATCTCATTTCAAATGTTTCTGGATACTTAGCTGTAGTATGAGAAGCAATGCATAATATGTCCAATCACAGAAGCCTTTAAAGAAGACAAAACAAATTTAAGCACAGCGCCTCTTGAAAACTGCTGCAACGGTAAATTTCACGTGTAAAGGTCTAGGCCCGCAGTTCAATAGGTGAGTACTTGCTTCTTTAGGTATTATTTGATATTATTGGAATATTTAAACTTCGTAACGCTGTAAACGACGCTTTCTCAACCGTAATGTGCACCATGCTTACCTAAATGCAGTTGATGTCATTTTATCATATCAGACATGTATGGAGGCAAGGTTAAATATAATACATAGGAAGTAGCAATACTACTTTATAGTGCACACATTACTGCGTGTCACAATGAAGTGTGCAAGTCACGCGTGTGACTACTGCGTGCTGCATCACGCTCACGCACGCGTCATTGAGCGGTTATTAAAAACCAAGGCTTAAGACATTGTGCCTAGGACTCGCGTTACGGATTGCACGTTGGTTCGTGTCCTCATGGAGAAGAAACTTTCTCATAAAATTTCTGCCAGCGTATGGGATCGGTGCCCATCCAGAGTAGTGGTAAATTTCGAGAATTACGTTAGATAGCGAAATTCGGTTGCTATAACCAATTACAACAGCTGAGGAACCACTGTGCTAACCACACATACTCCCGTTCTGTCTGGATGATCGTTCACTTTTGCTGAGGCATATGGACGTGAGGCCAGCAGTTGGCTGGTCACCCCTGGCTCTTAATGGGCTATTGCATCGCGGATTTATATTTTCTTGTGTTCTTATGTATCATCTTTAATGATACGTTTTATTTTTTTTTTTTCCTTGGACACTTTACTGAGTGAGTTAATTTTAATTGGAGGAAATGTTTTTGTTCAGATAAATACTTTTAATGTTTTTCTCGTTGTGTGCACACAACGCTACATTTTCTACATTCACTATCATCAGCACTCTTTGAGCATTTCCGCATTAGTAGCGCCTTATGTTGTGATTAGGTAAATACTTTTAAAGTTTTTTCTCTATGTGACGCCTTAAAAAATGTAGGCTACAGATAGGAGGCATGCATTACGATTTACAGATGGCATATGGGTGAAAACCATCCAATATATGACATGAGTACACAACCAAATTTCGTCGTCAATGAAAACACTCATCACGCGAAGTATCAAAGATAGGTACAGTCTTAGCACAGATACTTTATCTGTAAGTCCCAGAAAGGAGGCAGTGTTCATATTCAGAGGACTAGCGACTTGCTTCACATGAGAAGACTAGTTGAGGTAATAAAGTAATTATCTGTGCTACGAAACTTTTTTCTAAGACTGTACTTCGTCGGCTACTGGTTTAGCATATTACATCATTAATTTAAATTGTAGCCTACATAAGTTTTACTGTAGTTTGGAACTTATCCTTTCTTTCTCCGACTTTCTGCGTTTAATTTTTCAGTTACTTGTTAGAGCGCACATGTACAATTTTCTCAATCTAGCTAGACAAAATTCATTTTTTCGACTTGTTGATTTCACTATATATTTTTACGAATGTATGTCCCTGAATGTACGAGACATCTTATGAAGACACTGCGGGATATTTCTCGCGGATATTTATTTGTTTCAGAGTAGCGTAAACATTTCTATCTGCAGAGTGGTGAATCCACACTCCTCTGTCGCAATGGTCACTTTATTGAAAGTCGCATTAAGGGCTAGTAAGTTGTGTTTTCTTTTATTCTTTCACGTAGAATTTTTAAATCCAGGTACTATATATGCTACATCATGTGTAATTTAGCTGAATTACTAAATTAGAGCCCCAATACGTCTTTTATTTGGTATGAAGGACATTTACATATTTTTCCCCAAAAACTCTGACTTGAACTTGAGTTATAAAATAGGAGCTACTGTGTGCTGTCAAAACAATTTTACATTTATATTCAGACATCATTACCTGTATGAAATATTGTTTGCTTGGTTGAGTATATCTGCGAACCTAACCGATATTAATTATTTTCAGTGCCGTGACAGCTGTAGCCCGCCGGCAGCTTTTTGGAAATTGATGCCTCAGTAGAACTGAATCACGGAATAATGAACTTTTAAATAATATTATAGTACCATTATGACTAAAAGATATTTCCAGTGATATTAATAGAATTAAGACAGTAATCAGAGATGTTTCATCGAAAATTCTATCCCTCTTGTTATTATGCTATAGAAGTTAGAAAAGATTCTTAAAATATAATGCTGACTGCCCAATTGATTCCTTCAATTTTCCGGAAGAAATACTACGCAATTCTTTTGCTTCTGTGAATAGGGATGCGATACCTTGACCGAGTAAGGATCATCCAAGAAAAATGTTCAGTGAAACAGCAATAGCTACGAGATTTTGCATATATCCATTAAAATTATCTTCCAGAAAGAAAACAACAAATCAATGTCCTGGAACCTACCAAGATGCTTACACTAACAGAGAATAAAACGTCTAAGAAATAGGCTACTATATTTGGGGTGCACTGACCAAAGATTTCAATAAGGACCCAGCGACGGACACAAACATTGTAAAGGATACTTTGAATTTCAGTCTCTCCACACTTCACGCCTAGATCCAATGTTTCGAATATTTTCTACATATCGCCTACAGCTGGCCTGCAGAACCCGCAAGTAGGGGAAATATGACGTCAGCCTCACTCCACTTCTATCGGGAATGATCGACTTCTGCTTAGAGTTGACATTCTTTGCGTGTGAAATGTCCATCAGTGGTGGCACTGTAATTTTAAAAAAGGATTGTAATAAAGTCATTGTATTTATAATGTGTTATGTCGTTTCAAGGTTTACGGTAATGCTAGATTTCTGTCGGTAGTATCTTGGAGATTTCTTTGCACCTAGCCTGTTTTAGATTTTCTAAAACTTTCCTCCTATCATCACCTACGGAAACATACATTTGTAGCATTTAAGCAATGAAACTTGGAAGTTAATATAAATGTCACTTCATTTCAATACAAAATGAACACAACCAGTGATGTCCTTAATTTAACAGTATATAAATAAATATTTAATACACAGTTCGTAATAATGAACTTACCCGAAAGTTTGTCTATTCCATAAATCTTAATATGGGCTTTGTTGTAATGTCGTTTAATATTGAAATGACGAGTAGAAATAAATTGGATGGAACACAATAAATAGGCAATTTTTTCAATCTTCTTCAACAACAACATAATCATATTCCCACAGGTAGACTTTCTTACATTATATGCACACATACATTTTAAAATTTATTTTACTTGTTTTATAACTTATTTGTTTCCCTCATTCGTTTTTCTCTTACTTTCGATATGTTCTTAAGGATTTTATTATCTGTTCATTTGTAATTCTTGATACGGTATTGTGTACCTGCCGCAGCAGAATGAATGTCGATACAGACGAGCGCAACTAGAGCGGTATGATCACATTGGTAGAAAAGGTGGGAGGGGTAAAAGGGATACGAAGGCAGTCGCTCTGAAGAGCTACAGTTCTGCATTTCTGGCCTACAGATTAGAGATTTAAACTGCCAGACCAGGGATGAAACCGACAAATTCAAGTGTGAATCTGGAAGAAAATAATTAGAAAAAAATTCCAAAGTAAAATGAGTCCTCTGGTTGATAGAATGAAACTTAGATGTGAGACTACCAATGACAGCAATACGACAAGAAAATACGACAATTAAGTGCTGAAAATAACATCGAATGGAAGAGAAGTGAAATATGTTTAAGAAACTGTAGCGTATAAAAGTCAAGAGAAAACATGAATAAAGCTATGTTATCTAACCAAATGCTACATTAAAAATTATACACTAAATTTAACTTTATGTTCTATTGTTGTAATATTATTGTAGATTATTAGTGCAAATTGAATAATTTGTTATTGTCTACGTCGAATAGCTTTATAAGATACGAATGGATTATAATTACATTGGTACCTGCAAAGTAAAATTTAATATTGTCTTTTAGGATATAACAGGCAACATATCTACGTATTCTCTGGTTATCGGTGGAAATAATGGCTACTGTAGTCCTATGCGTAACCACTGTAAACTGTAAACCCAATAGTTTTATTGAAATTACGCTTATGTATCTTTTCCTTTTATATTTTTGTTGCTTATCTTTCCTCTTTCCTCTTTCCTCCTTTTTTTTTCTTCCTTAATTCTTTCCTGCCTTTTCATTGCTCACTAGTTATCAATGGTGACAAAGTAATAGTTGTAATAGTGCAGGAATGATCATGGTCTCAACTCGTGGAAAAAGAATTCGGATACTGTAGGCCTATTATTGACGAAGACTCCTTCTGCACTGTCATTAACTCATTAAAACTTGCGCAGAGATGTGGAATGTTTCAAATAAAGACGAAACTCTGTTAAGATTGCACAATTACGTTTAATGCGTATGCAATTAAAACTTTTAATTTCAAATGCATGCGATATTTATATTTAGGACACAGAAATGAGTTTCCGAGTTTAAGATTTAAAATTTATGGAGCTGAACATTAATAATCCCAACGGAGCTGTGACTTCCAGAGTTCAAGAGATTAATATTTTAACGCGGTACAGATGTTATCGATGTTAGTCCCCCTTTAACAACCTTCAAGCTGTGTCGTTGTCCAGCTTTATTCCCTCCCCCTTTCCCTCTTCCCTCCTTTTCGCAAGATATAGTTGCCAGATTTCTGTTTCTGAATATCCATTTGTCACTAAAACCGTGATTAAGTCCTTGTTGTAGCATCCTTTAGGATATTTGTGAATATCAGAAACCAAGAATATGGTACACTGAGAGAAGATAGAAGGGATTAAGGGTCAATCCAAAGAGGGAGAACTAGAACTTGTCCCCTTTTACACAAAAGACGTCAATTTATCAAAGCAGGTTTCTTGTATCTTGTATATAATACTGGAAACTAAGAGACAAAACATACTTTACAAGAACTAGAGAGTAGGAAAGAGAGGCAAGGATAGAGAAGTTAAGATGATGATGACCGTTGTTCCCTTACGCTGCATCTAGCTACGATATCTGTAGTAAAACTGGTTGGCATCTAACGGTTACTCGCCGAACCGGCTGACCACAAGACGGGGAGAAAGGACCAAGGATGCTGATGTATAGGAACACTATTTCTGTACATGCTGACTGACCGGACAGTGCTGTGCTGTACTGAGCCAGCGGATTCATTAGCATTGCAAATGTTTTGCAGCCTGCCGGATGAATGATGCCGCCGCTGCTGTTAATGTTCGATGCCATTTACTAAAATGGCTGAGTTGTAAGGGGGTCTGTGGAGCTAGCAGAGGTCTACCGGGGACGTGTTTCTAGGTTGGTTAGAGATGCATACTGTAACCGTTTTAGTCCTCTCTCAAACTAGATATAACTTGGTTATAGGCACTATGCAGTTTTATTGGGAACTTTTTTCTTCTGCGATAAAATTGAGGCTTTAATTTGTGTAACTTAAAAAAATAATAATTAAAAACAAATTGAGTTAAGCTATGGCTCGACGCTTGCAATGGCTAAAATGGTCAAATTAGTCGTTTTTAAATTGTATGCTTTTGTGTTCCAATTCTTTAGGTTTAAGATGGTTTTTATTTAATGTTAATCCGATAAATAATTTTCGAGAAATAAACATTTTAGTGAGGTGCTGCAGATTTAAAGAGCCCAGGTAGGCTATAACTTCATCTCTTACGTCCTGGAGTATTGATTTTACGATACATTGTTAAATTTAAACAGTGAAAGCTCTAAAACAATTTTTATTATTTTTTTTATTATTTATTTATTTTCAAGTGGCCCTTAATGAGTTATTGCTCTACCTAGGGCATGATTCTGTTTTTAATTTAACCTTATTTATCAGACTAAAGCTTGAACTCTCAGAACACAATCTTAACTTTCTACAAAATTAATAAGAAAGTATTAATAATAGAATGCACAAATTTTAACAGGCTTAAGTGTAGTGATATTTTACACTTTAAACACTTATCACATTATATATTTTACTACAGGATCTCAAGTAATTTTAGTTCAGCAATTAAAAAAAAACAATCATGACTATCTATCATTGTTGCAACAGAAATTATCGGGAACGGTGAATTGCCACAAAATTACGGTTGGGTCAGTGTGAGATATGTGAATTGCCACAAAGCCATATGTGAATTGCCACAAAGGCATATGTGAACTACCACAAAGGCATACAACTTTCCTCCCACTTTGTACTGTACAGAAACTCACTTTCCAAGTCGTTTTCAAGAATAAAATCTTTGCCTTTATTTGTCTTTATGGTCATTGATTCCAGTACTTCTTGGACCTCTAGTCTTGTTTTAGGCAATGCGGGATGTACTGCTGATCTGGAAAAATGTATATTTCGCATAGTAAATTCAAGATCCGCTGTTGTCAACTCATGTTCATCGTCATGATTTGCC